>NW_027040564.1:0-230000 GCF_037179485.1 Ochlerotatus camptorhynchus
TCTAACGACATTTTGTCTATCGATCTTTTGTCTAACGGCCTTTTGTCTTTCGACCTTTTGTGTATCGACCTTTTGGCTATCAACCTTTTGTCAATCGATCATTTGTCTACAGACCTTTTGACTGTCTACCTTTTGTCGTATATAGACTTTTTGGCTATCGACCTTTTTTCCTTCGATCTTGGTCTATCAAACTTTTGTCTATAGATGTTTTGTCTTTCCACCTTTTGTCTTTCAACCTTCTGTCCTTTCGACCTTCTGTCCTGGCAACTTTTTGTCATAGATTCGTGAAAATGTTCAAAAAATGTCCATAGATCTTTGGTCTATTGACCTTTTGTGTATCGATCTTTTGTATTTCTACCTTTTGTCTTCCCGAGTAGCACACTTCCTTTAAGAAAAGTTGCAGCAACTTGTTTATAAACTAAAACAAATCGTGAAGAAGTTTCTACAACCGATATGTGAAAGCGTGCTACTAGGGTTTCGACCTTCCGTCGTGTCAACCTTTAGTCCTTTCGATTTTTTGTCATAGATTCGTGAAAATGTTTAAAAATTGAGTTTGAATTGACGGTTGAATTTATATTTAACATTTGTAAAGTAGCTTCTACAGATAGGCTGACATAAAGATACTTTACCCCAATCGAAAACGATTGGGTCGTCAAACGTGCAATGTCCCCCTCTATCTTAGCGCCTATGCTAACAATCCAAAGAGCGTGTGTTTTCTTACTCCACTCAACAAGTGTTGGCTGTTTTTCATGATCAATCGCTTATCAATATAGTATTGCTCAAACTGACGAAACACTTGACTAAGCTGGGTTCCAGATTTCGTCATGCTGCTACAAGAAGATCATACCAACCAGCCCCAAAACGCTGCCAAAAATGTGTCATCATCGGTGATCACGTCGTCACATACCGCACCAGTCCACGACAGTAGTCCGACCCCAAAACGACGACGCAACGACATGCCACCGATCACGATCGCCGAAGCAAGCGACAGCAACGGAAAAAAGGCATGGAGGCTCAACGTGTGTTTATTTTACTGTTTAAAAGTTTTCGGTTCCACCGAAAATGAAACCACACACACTCACACTCGCACTCACATCTACCCTTCTCCTCCCCTGGAAAAGTTTCACTTTTCCCGTCTTTGTTTGCAGCAAGCCCAAGCGCAAGCTTTTGCACAGAGCGAGGTCGCTGGATGGCAAGTCACACAATCGATTGTGTCCGGGCCGAAATGAAAGTGAAACCTCTCTTTTAATTCGGCAAGCGTGTGATCCGAGAGTCATTCGATACTGATATAGGTATGAGATGGATAGTCCTCTATGTTGGCCATAAGTCCCATACAGTCTAGCGAGTGGATCGATTCGACTGTCTGGTCGTCGATCATCGTGCGCTGGATGCGATGTGGCGTCTCTGTTAGTGTTGGTGATGGGTGATTTTGGTGCTGGACGGGTTTTATGTAATATTTTGGAAAGACCTGCCACCAGACGGCACGAAGGCACATGGCTGGTGACATTTTCGATTTCAACTTGGACGGTGATTTTGGTGGGTTCGATTAAAAGCCAAATGAATGACGCCACTTTGCTTGGCATGTGTTTGTGTATAAGACCTATTTTTATAATAGATTATGAAAATTGAGTAGCAGCATTCAATCTTAAACTGAAGTTAGACTTTTTGAAGAAATTTGTTTGATTTTAGAAAGTTTGTGTCAAGATTTGATCGATTTAAGTGTCCATTATTTCCCTGTTGGCGCCACCGGGATGTTCTGAAGTATAACATCTCTGATCACGCCTTCCTTCGGAAATTTGGCTTAAAAAATTAAAGAGGGATTTTTTCCTTGATTTGCTTTCAATAGATCTTGTTTTCCGCACTGAGTACCAATGCCAATAAAAAATTTCGGTATTTTGACATCAAAAAAAGCGTTTGTTATCCGTCAGTTTTTATAATAACTAAATTATGTATTAGTTCGATATTCGTAGAACATTGTTTATGTATTATTGTTGGCATTTTACCTCTTATGCCATGCTCATCAATACCATGTTAAGGTTGCCAGTTATTCTATTTCCATACCTGGATTTGGTATTCATACGTTATTATCTCCTGCTCGAGATATGAAGCCTCTTATAGACGTCTGTTTTCCCTTAATTGGTGTCATTTTGTTTTTTCATGATATTTTTTTAATTCAGCAGCCTTTCAGCAATGCCTTTAATTCAGCATTCATTTAATTGCAGCAGCCCTTATAATTATTCGAAGCCACAATCCACGGTTGAGAAATATTCTAGAAGATCCCACGCCAAGGAATAATTTATGTTGGTTGAAATACGTTTTGGTCTACCTTTAAATTTCATGTTTCAATATATTTTTTTCTTTTTTATTTATATATTCTCCCTCCTTGACATATTTCAATCGAGTAATAAAAATAAAAATATTAATTTGTGCCAGCCTAAATTAACAGAAACAAAAACCATGTTTGAAACGTATGAGTTATCACAAAATCAAGAAGTACCAAATCTTGTTTCTTTCAATGCTTTCTTTGACATGAAAGTGACCCCAAAATAGACAGTAATTTTTGTTTTGCTCGTTTTTATTAACAATTATACCTTTATGCAATTTCACAGCGTAGTCCTAAATCAAGTCCATCAGACAGGATTTGATAATCAAAATGTTGATATTAATTTCATGTCAGTAATCAATGAGTTTTTGTTTCTAAATTTGCACCAATAACTGAATCTACAATAGCAAACGATCGCAACTTTCGAGCTAAAGCGAAAGTGTGAAACTCGCAATAGAAAAATATCTACAATCAAGTCTCGCTGTTCCGCCGATACCGCACTTCTTCGGGTAGGAGTGTCCAATTCAATTTTCGTCCATTTTCTCGATCGTGACAACTTTTGTCGCCGTCGTCATCGTCGTCTTTTAGAGCCTGTTCCAATTTTTTACGTCTTATTCTTCCCACCGAATCGACTGGCTGGCTGCCTGCAACCATCAAAAGTAGGTGTGTATTTATGGGACGGTGATTGCAGTGCGTAAATTACACACGAATGTGGAAGCTAGGTCAAGTCTCACGACGCAGCTGTGTGGTATCTATTCTATGGCATATGGTTACAGAGAGGGCTTGTCCGACGATGGAATCTTGAATTACCGTCGAAAACGCACCTCATTTTTGGCTCCAATCAAATGCCGTAGGTTCCAGATTTCAGAATGTGATAATCTTGACATAATCTTGATCACCTGGTGCCACCAATGGAACAAAACTTTACCCAAATTAATAAGCAAATTAAAATTCGAATCACTATCGCAACCCAGCGAACGTAACAACTCGGACACTTAATTTCCCGTTCACCTGAATTGTACCATTTATCGATTGTTTGTTCAGCTTTATGTCGCGTCTCCCGCCCGACACGCGTGCTCACACTGCTGGCGGAGCATACACTTTGACATAAATACATTTATGAGTTCGTCAAATTATATAACGATTCGTCAAGTGATACAGAAAGTGAAAAGCGATCCATTAAAATGCGGCCCCAGCTTTTCGGCACACAAGTCGTTAATATTTTCGGGTCACCCATAAAACAATCGCCGCGTTCCTATATGGTGTGGACTTACGAGGAGCAAACGATTCTCTTCCCCTTGACTGCCCGCCTTTGAGTACCTACCTATTTCCTGCTCGAGGGAAACCACCAGTCGAAAGTGAGAGTCGTATCTCTATTACCAGTCATTTGACAATCGTATGTTAATGGACGCACCACACCGTAGGTATATCAGTATGCTTATTATTAGGTACTAGGTAGCATCTTTCCATGTTGGATCGACCAAAAATCCACCCACCAATCGCCCGCCACTTCCGCCGGCATCATTCCAAGCCATAACTACATATTTCCACTGTACCCTAAACCCGCGTAGGTTGGGAAAGGTTGACGCAGGTTGACGTTGACGAAGACGACGACGTAATCGTTACTGACTAAACCTGCAGCACCACCCCCAGTCACCGCCAAACCGTAAATGACTATAGAAAAACTCACCGTTTGTGCTGGCCCACTAACCTGTTGGCAGTGACACCGTTTTCACTTTCTTTTGAAATGTAACATCATCATAATGATTTGTACGCACAAGTGCTGAAGCTAGCTCACGCGCGCTGTTCAGACGAAATGCTGACGTTTGCTAGTGAGTACGATGCTATGTGTGTGTGTATGTGTTTAGTCGGATGGCGGTAAAGTTTAAGCACGCATTTGTATTTGAGTTAATTGATTACAATTGAGGCCATGGATTTCAGTAGATCACATTTCCAAAATGTACTCTAATTTCAGATATTCATATTATACATTCGTGGCATCCTAAGTTAACACTTTGTCGCCCGGCAGGTGTTTTTTTTAATGTATGATTTTTCAAAAGGACGTATCTGCTTTTGAAAACATAGTTTCAAACGTCGATTTGTCGAAACTTCACGCAAACTAACACCCTTTATCATGTTGGTACACTGTACAGGAAGGTTAAATACATAATAGTGCTACGTAGTGACATAATTTAAAAGTTATTTGCTCGCCATCAGAAAAACCTGAGTCTTCTGAATAACTTTCCCGAAGACATATCCGGAGAACTGCGAGATTAGGGCGTAATTACTTTTGTAAACAAACACGTCAATCTTCGATTTCTGGCGAATCTAAGCTGGTAGAGGAATGATTGCTCTATCATTTGGTATAGTTTGCTTGCAAGATTGAGCTTTTATTCACCAGAAACTGCCGATTGACTTATTTGTTTACAAAAGTAATTACGAACAAATCTCAAAGTGCTCCGGATATAGCTCCCAGATGGTCAGGATCACGAGATATAGCATATGATAGTAAATAACATGCACATGCCATCACGTTGTAATAAAATTTTCAACTAATTTACCAGCAATCTGGAAGACTTCAGTCACTTGAACACCTTTCCCGAAGACAGCAATTTATCCACACTAAATCTGACTCCCATCAAACACACAGACATTCGGTTCCGAAATAAATAAACTTAAGAATTTCATAGGGCATGACTTATGTACCGGGGCAATTTTGATTTCATAAGACACTTCCATAAGCACGACTTATGAAAGATTATCGTACTACATCAGATGGTTTTTATACGCCTTTAGCCTATTGGATTTCCCTACCGTGGATAGACGTGGGTGCATATCATGGACTTAATAATCTGAACGCTCAAGGTACGAATCCGGTCTACTACATTTAACAAAACTATTGACGGAGGATTACGTCTTTCGGCAACATATTGGGGGTGCAATTTCAAAAAAACCGAAATCGACCGCTTTACGAAAAGTGGTCAGGTTTTGACCACCTATAACTTTGTCAATAGCGTATGGATTTTAATTGTAAACAAGCCAATCGATTGGACATTTTTCTACAAATCTAATGATAACTACACAAATGTCTAACTGTTGTAATGGTGATCGAAATTATCACCGATTGCCTGCAAAAACCACTTTCCCCAACACAGATTTCAAAATCGAATTCCATCCGGTCTCGCCGAACGGTGCTTATTCAATCACCGTGTGTGGAGAGTGAATTAGTGATGTCCGATTTTCCCAAGTAATCGATTATTTACCAATCGATTACATTTTTTAATGATAACAGTCGACATCGATTAATCGACAAGTAATAATCGATTAATCGAAATAATCGATTAATTTTAATACTCTCTAATAATAAAGAAAACCAACGTCTTTAAGAAAGTGTTTTAACCAGATGTTGATTTTTCATCCTTGGATCATCTGTAAATTATTGTTTCGAGATAGGGAAAATGGCTCTCTCTAATGTTGGCCTATGGATCTAAGATTGGGTCCATCGCAAAAAATCTGTTATTTATCAATTTTATCTAGATGAACGCGTCATTGGGACGGCACTAATCGATACTTTTGGTCGCTATTGAAAGTTTAGACGATTGCTGAATTTATGTACGGCCCCAAATTAGGGGCATTTAGGCTGACATTACATCCATTTCCCCAATAACAATTCAATAAAATACACTTTTACTCTTTAATTCTTATTAACGTTCTTATTAACGTTCTTATTCGATTAATACTGAGATAAAAGGCAACTTGCTTCATTAAACCGAATTGATTTTGACTTTGGCCTGCAATCTCATTGCTTGAAGAAAAAAAAACACTACTTGGAACAAACAACTTCTTCAAAAGTATATCCAGAAATAGTATCATGTTGAGATGAGGGC
Organism: Ochlerotatus camptorhynchus; assembly: GCF_037179485.1. Classification (NCBI taxonomy): domain Eukaryota; kingdom Metazoa; phylum Arthropoda; class Insecta; order Diptera; family Culicidae; genus Ochlerotatus; species Ochlerotatus camptorhynchus. The sequence continues at coordinate 6,211 of NW_027040564.1, forward strand.
CAGACAAACGGTTTCTCAACTTAGTTATTGTCTGACCTGCTTTAGAGAATAGACGTTCTGAACTTCAAGTTGGGATTAAACATAGTTTAATCGATGCTCTGTTGGCTTTGTGGCAAGCTCTACATCAGCGTTGCCAGATTGATTTAAAGCTTATCGGTATCGAAGGTATTAATAATCGGTATTAATCGGTATTTACTATTTCATTAATTTCACATTTTTGCCGTTTTGAAAGCGAAAATTTGAACGATGGTGACAACTGGGACTTGTGGGGAATTACGTTATGTAATGGTTTTCTCAGTCTTAAAACACTCTTTTTTTTATTTAATTTTTGAAATTATCGTAGTCTTCAAGTGGTGCTCAAAATTGTGGTTAAGTAGTTTTTTTCAATTTAATATCATCAAATGAACCAAAATATGGAAAATTAGCAACAACAACGACTAAACTATTGACAATAACGACAAACAATATTTTCCCTTGAAAAAGGCCACAACCCATGGCCAAAATGTTGGGCAGATTACATCGTAGTCGCTGCAGTGTTTTAAGACTGAGAAAGCCGTTAATCAAAGCAAAATTTTAGATTGTGAACTATGATCGGAAAATTCCGGAAGAAAACTCCGGGGAATGTTTGAATTAGCTTCTAAACGAAGCTGAAAAAAAATCCAGGTCAAGACGAAAGAAGCTCTCCTGGATGAAGTTCGAGAAAGTTCTAAGAAAAGTTGGAAAAACATCCGGGAAGCTTCTAAGACACGAATTGAGAAACTTTTGGCGAAAATTTAAATGAACTATCGGGAAGAAAATCAGATGTCACGTCCAAAGGAAGTCAGAAAAGTTTCGAAAATCTGACGTAAATTTCCAGAAGTAGCCATTTCCAGGGAAAGCCAGAAGAAGCTCGGAAAAACCTTCCAATAGAAGCCGAACAAAAAAACCTTTGGCTTATGGTCAAACTTCTAAAAGAAGACGAAATAAATTTCTGGGAGAATCAATTGAAATTCCTGGAGAATACGAAAGAAACTTCCTGGAGACGCTGGCAGAAACTTCCTACGGTAGATTGGAAGAAACATCTGAAGAAAGTCGGAAGCAACAGTTGAAAGAAACAAGGACATAATTCATAAAACATCCCTGAATACTCCGCAATTTCCTTGAAGTTTTCGGAACATTCCTGAAATGCACTTAGGAATATTGCATAATTGCTAGAAATTCCTTAAAAGTTCTTGTAATTTTCCTGAAATAAGGGACTGTTTTGGAGTTCGCTGGTCATCCTCGAAGCGCTCGGAATTTCCCTGATTATAATGAGACTACCGGAATATCTCTTATCATCTTTGAAGGTCTGTGGACTTTCTTGAAGATTACGAAATCTTTTAAGTACTTTCACAATTTTTTTATATTTTTTGTAACATCAGCATTGAAGTTCTCTGATCTTCCCGATTTTTTAATTTTTAAAAGTTATCGACTCTGGCATTAAAAAGCATAGAACTTCCCAAAAAATGTTCTAATGTTCATGTAACTTTCCTTACGTTTTCTAAATTTGCATGAGCTCCTCAGGACATTGCTGAAGTTTTCAGAAATTGCCTGAGTTTCTCGGAACTCCTTTATAATTTCAGCAATTTCATTGAAATAAATTGATCTGTCCTGATGTTCTCTGAGCTTCACTAAAGTTCCTGAAAAACATAAAATTTCCCTGAAGTTCTTTGGACTTGTGAAGTTTTCAAAATATTTATGATGTTTCCTTAAGTTCACTAGAGTTCGCTGGACTTTTCTGAAATTTCCGAGTTGCGCAGGCAAGCAATAATAAATTTGATTATTTAAAAAAATCGGTATAAATCTGTATAAAATCTCAAAAATCGGTATTCTGAGGAACCTTATCTGTTTATCGGTATCTAGTTCGGACATCGGTATAAATACCGATAAATCGGTATATCTGGCAACGCTGCTCTACATACATAGTTAAAGATGCTAAGCGTCAATTGACTTAAAGTGGTCATTTTTATACGATATTGTCATTGTCTTTGCTCGCTTTCTACTCTCTATATACAATTTTCACGCTGGTATACTCTAACGGAATTATCAACTCTATATCTTCATCTCCTCATCTATTGTAAAGTCTGGAACGCACAAAAATTGGTCAACTTCAAATTGATGTATTTCTGTTAAAAATGCATAATAAAAAAACTGAAATGCTGCATTTAGAAGTTGAGTTTATACAATGTCTGCTATAATGAATTTTCACCGTTTGCTCTCCAGTTTTCAAAAGGACATCAAAGCAAGAAGAGCAGCCTGTCAAAATTTTGCTCGCGCAGCAAGAGAATCAGACGTTCTAACACGCCAAGTTGACAAAATTACTGGATGTGGCCAAATCGACCGTGACAAACGTTTTAAAAGTGTTCGGGGAGCGTCTGTCGACCGCCAGGAAGCCCTAGAGGAAGCCTGGAAGCGGCAGCAATCGTAATCCGGACGTGGCAGCGACGACGAAGAAGGTGGCGGTGAAATATAAGCGAAATCCTAACCTCCTCATCCGGGACGTCGTTGGCAAGCTCAATGTCTCCCATACTAATGTGCAGCGAGCCAAGAAACGAGCCGGGTTGTCGAAGTTTGAGAAAGTGAAGGTGGCGAACCGAGATTACAAACAAAACTCGTCGGCAAAGCAGTGGTCCCGAAAGCTGTATACGAATCTGCTCACAAAGTTCGACTGTGTCGTCATGGACGACGAAACTTATGTGAAGGCGGATTTCAAGCAGCTTCCGGGACAGGAGTTTCATACCGTATCAGGAAAAAGGAAGGTGGCTGAAATTTTCAAAACCATCAAACTATCGAAGTTCCCGAAAAAATATCTCGTCTGGCAGGCCATATGCACGTGTGGTCTAAAAAGTGGCATTTTCATTACTACGGGAATATATCTACGTCCAGGAGTGCCTGGAAAAGCGGCTGCTACCATTCCTAAAGCAACATAATTGACCTGTGCTGTACTGGTTGGACTTGGTGAGCTGACACAATGGGAAAAAAGGCAATCGAGTGGTACGATGCGAACAACGTGGTTGTGGTACCTAAAGACCACAACCCTCCCAACAGTCCAAAACTCCGCCCTATCGAACGGTATTGGGCCTTGATCAAACGGAATCTTAAAAAAAAACTAATAAATCCATGGGAAACGAGCAGCAGTTAAAACCTTACTGGCGTTCGGCGGCGAATAAGGTCGATGAGACCACTGTGCAAAATTTAATGAAAGGGGTTAAGCGGAAGGCACGGCAGTTCGGATTTGGCAAACCAAAAGAATAAACGAACATTTTGACGTGGACTACGTCTGCGATTTCTATAGGGGGGTACACTTTGTGAAAACCAAAAAAACATGTAACGAAATTATGAAAGATTTTGAACCTTAATAACTCAGCTGCCCCTGGACCAATTTCCATAACTTTATCACCAATGGATCAAAAATATTACTACGCATCGATAACACTGTTGATTTTCAACAAGAAACTATTGAAAAAGTGGAAAATGTCAAGCATTGTCCAAAAGCATTGAAAAAACTAACAAATCCACCAATTACGTACATGCATATGCTGCTTACCCAGCACAGTCATCAGAGAATCGTTTCTAGACGAAACATGTCGATGAAGCATTGCTTCTTCCCCAACACTGGCATCAGGAACTCATGAGTAGACGAAACAAGTCGCGTAACCGACATCCCATCTTATTTCTACTCGTACAACTTTATCTGAACAGATATAGAGAAGAACCATGACGTGAAACAGGATCGTAAATTCGGCGAAAAAACTGTTAAACGTCTTTCTGCTAAAGGCTAAGATTTACCAACTCGTTGAGAGAAGAAGTTTAACGAGAAAAATTAAACAGGGGGGGAGCTTTAGCTGGGTGGACGGATACTGATATTATGTGGCCTTCCGAACTGTCGCATACACCAGTTCAACCCCTGCCCAGCAGCAGACGGGCCGAAACTCTTGCGAGTGTCAAAGAATATGGGATTGTCCGGACCGATTAGCTGATCCAGCTGCCTACACGTCATCATCATCTTCCAAAGGCTTTAAGACTGTACTACCATCGGCCGTTTTCAGGGCCACCAAGATTTTTCAAAAGAGTTAAATTTCTGAACATGTCCCAACTAAAATTCACATCAAAAGGTTCTTTTCAGGGCAATCATAGTCATACTAAAGTCATACTACCGCTCAAATTCCTATTCCTTCACAAAACACAAGCTCCTGCTGCAGTTAACAAATAACATTTATTATACAAGACCACGTAGTCCTATGTCACCATTGCGTACAACCCCATAGGGCTGTTCCTTGTAGTTTTTTCTACTTTAAATATATGAATTGAACTTCAAAAAAAAATTGAAGATTTTTGTGATATAAATTTGGACTGAAAGAAACGATTTTTTTGTCGACCAATTTTTGCGGGTTCCAGTCTTTTTAAATATGACCACTTAATAACAGCCTTATTATTTGACGCTTAGTATCTTCAAATATGTGAATCGTTAACTTCACGTATGTAGTAATACAAAGAAAATAGTCAAAGTTTATATACACTAAAAAAAACTCAAATCCTACTTCCAATGAAAATATAAATAATCGTGCATTTATCGAAGCCAATTATTTGATTAGCAGATAATCGATTAGCTCGATTAATCGATTAGCTCGATTAATCGAGTAGTAATCGGACATCACTCTTAGTGATGGTGTCGGTTGTCATCAGCAGCAATGCTTTCGGCGCGTGGTGTTTTCCATTGTTCTGCAGTACACCACCATCAAACCACCAAACGTTTGTGGTCAAATGCGTAACAGTATTGAAGTGGAACATGAAAATTCTCGCAATGAAAGAATACCACATGACCTTGTCAATTAAACTTTCTGTTTTGTCGAATTAAGGTAAGGTTTTCTCCAGGGCGCCAGAAAAAAAGGACAAAATCTCGAATTGATATAATTGATTTAAGCATGAAATTCCTCTTATAAAGTTAAACGGTTTTATTATCTATTGAATAAACCAAAAATTCCGTGCGCTTTGTGCACCAAAATGCGTTATTGGGTCATTAGAAAACAAGGCAAAAAAGTGATTTCCCTAACACAGTCGCCGAATATTGATACTGAGCACGTAATCCTAAGTCAAATCTACGAGCCCTTGTATTTCGATGAAAAGACAGCTTAGACAGCTGGTAACCTAAATATGGTATTGACAAGCCTGACTCAGTAGGTAAAATACTAAAAATAATGCCTCAAAAATGTTCTACGAATATTTAGATATTATAACACCTAACGGACAAATTAACGGATTTTCTCATGCCAGAATAAGGTACAGCGGGGCAAGTTGAAACGGGTCTGCTAAGTTGAAACGGTAAATGTATCTCTTAGTGGAAGTAAACATTCACTGTAATTACTTTTGAGAAGCATTGTGTACTACCGCACTACCGTACTACTAGATTATAAATAATCTCAGTGATTATTCACTTCCACTAAGAGACACACCTTCCGTTTCAGCTTCCCCGCGCATTTCAACTTGCCCCGGTATACCTTACCATAATTTGTTTTATATTTAAAAGGTCTGTTAGTTTAGTATATATTGGATATTTTACAGCATATTTTGATAATTGACTAATGGCAAAACAAGGTTTTTTAGCGGTGCCGGTGGTGTAGTGGTAAGCGTGATTGAATCTCACCCCAGCAAGCCTGGGTTCAATCCCAGTCAGCGCCGCCGGGATGTTCTGAGGCATAACATCTCTGATCACGCCTTCCATCGGAAGAGAAGTAAAGCCGTTGGTACCGGTTCATGAGATGATGGGTCGATAGGTAGGGTCTAGGTGTGGGAGCTGCCTCCCTGGCGTCGGTAGCATTGGTGCTCAGCACGGAAAACAAGAGACGGAAAACAAATCAAGGAAAAAAAAACAGGGTTTTATAACGCAAGCATACCAAAATAAGGTATCGTACTTAATTAAGATATTCATATGTTTTCGGTTAGCTATCGGTTCATGCTCGGGAAGGGGTAGTCGAGAGAAAATTTCCAAGGGAGTTTTTGGGAAGCACTATAAGCAACAATCAATACGCAACTAACGATTTTAAATTGGCTCACTACTTGACTAGCCTATTGGTCCCAAGCAAACGATTAACGTAGCCCATTCTTGTCGAAATTCTAGTACTACGGAATGTTTGTTTTGATTCGCTATGAAAGTTTGACAGATAAAATGAGGGGCTAGTGGATTTTCCTATGTTTAGAGGGGTGAATCGATTAGCTTGGGACCGAAGTTGAGCACGTTGTTTCGGAACCTTCTAGTCTTAGAGTTACCTCTATGCTATAAGAGACTATTATCTAAAGGTCGAATATATCGAAGGTAATTGTTTGAGTTCAGATTAGAAACATTAAGTAGTTTTGCGAAAAATTTCCTGAAGAGTGTGGAGAGGATGAAGGGAATCAATTTTTGAGCGGAAATTTCCAAAGTAGTTCTCAGAAGATTTTTAAGAGAATCCATCGCATAGTCGAACAGTTGTGGGACGACCTTCAAAGATTAGGCAACTCATAGCTGATATTTTTGAGGGCCCTACTTTTTCAAGATTCAAGAGCATGAACATGAGCATGATGGACCGTCCACGGATGCATCTCCGTAATTTCTAGATCAGCTGTAATTCCACAGAGTACCAGCAGATAATGCTAGGGCCTAGCAATCATCCTTAATGTGTAAAAACTGGTGCCGGCCAAGAAAGGATTTGGTTGGTGTGATACTCGCTTGTTTGGAAGCCGAGGACTACTGCGCACTTCCGCGAAAAATCACTGGGATGTTAGATTAAAGGGTTGGGTATGCAGCAAGGTTCATTTTGGCAAACGGTACGCTAAATTACAGTAAATAAAGTTCGAGTGATTAAACAAAAACGGTTGCTCTAAGGCCACCGAGCCCCTCATATAACATTGCATCCATCTCAAAAGTTTTCTGTGCTACACTAATATTTCACCTTTGCTTTCTTGTGCCCATCAGGAGGGATCGCAATATGTACAAGTTGAGACGAATGATTGTACCAAGATCTAAAATTCATTTAAAGAAATTTAAAAACAGCACATTGAGATATGGAGGTTTGTCTGTAGTCACTTTAACCACCGAAGCAATACAGGTTTACTAACATGAAAATATGTTTCTCTAATTGGAAATACTTGTTCAAAATCACCAGAAAAAAATAATTCAAAAGTGATATTTTGCTATTATGTTTGGCATTATTTTGTTCCTATTGGGACTTTCCGCCGGCTCTCAAACATAGTGTTATCTGGTTCTAATTGTGAGCTTTCTAGGCATCTAACATTTATGGATCGGTAGATTGTATGCCCAGGGAAAACGAAATACTTGCCAAACCGAAAAATGCCCAGACCGGACCGGGAATCGAACCCAGTCGCCGTCAGCATTGCCTTGCTTTATGGCTGCGTCTTTATCGACTGATCTAAGGGAGGCACCATCAAATCAACATACTTTTATGAATTACTCTTTAAGAAAAAGTTTTAACAGTAAACATAGAAATGTTTTTAAATGAATACCATATAATGATTGTTGTTGTTAAAGAAATCAAATGTTTCGAAGTATATTTTTTTGTAACGTAAGCAAATATGATATCAGTTTTGAGTTTTCTCCCTCTTCCCCATATGTCGACTAAAGGGACTGGATTTCGATGCATCACGGTATATGTTTAACATTTTCTTGTAATTGATCGTTAACAACATAGCTCTGAATTTCAGCTGTAGTTCGTTGTTGGAATAGAAAAAGTGCGTAATGACGTCAATCCATAGTATAACATTCAAAGATAAGAAAAAATCCATCCAGCCCCCGACATCATTCATCTCCAAGAACCACATCCTCCTACCCGCGGCATTAGCTTCGTTATTCATCCCGTAGTAGGTATTTATTCATATTTCAATTCAGAGCATAGATCTCCAAACATTTTCGTTCTTTTTGCGTGTGCTGTCCACCACATCACACGCAACTCAACTCTACCTACCTATAGGTAGATGTCCAAAAGCGAACGGGGTGTGTGAATGAATATGCAAGAAAGAGCGAGAGTGGTCGAACAGGCTTCTTCTCCATCCATCCATCCACCCATCCACCCACCTCGATTCTTTGCCTGGCCTAGCTGTGAGCAGCTCAAGTCGTCTCAGCCAGCACTCAGCTCAGCTCCACCGTCGCTGCCACATGGTAAGGCAGAGGTCGGGACGGAGGTACAGCGCGGTGGCGGTATAAGTATGTTAGTGGGCCAAGGACGGCAATCATTTTATTTTCGTTTTTTTTTCATTTGCTTGTTTTACTTCACCTTCTTCTTTTTCTTCTTCATCTTAGTTATTACTGCGTCTTCTGGCGTGCGTGTGTGTGTATTTGTGTGTGCTTTTACTCGCGCATTATTCTCATCTGGTTGCGCATTCTCGCGGTGGCGCACTTCTCCCCCATCATCATCAGCGTTCATAGAAAGAGCATTCACAGACTTCAACGATGCGCGACTATCTCTCCCTCAAGCGATATTCTTCATTTCTTTCTTGTGGGGGATGGCATTCTTTACGCGGATGGAACTCACTGTTCAAATTTGCTTGGAATTTCATCACGTGATTGCAACGTATTTTTGAGTATCGACCCAAATCAACTGAAATTCCGAGAAACTCTCGATAGCTACAATCAGAAATCCACATCAATTTACGACACGAGTCTCCCCACCGACGAAGGTGTGTATGCCTCAGAAGGCTCTCGAAAGGTTGTACCACCCTTTCAGCCTACTGGACGCCACCGACGACGACGACGACGACGACGGTATGGGACGGCCCAATCTGGTAGACATTGACACGAAAACCCACTGACCCTGGCAGACTTTCGGTTTTACATACTTTATTATACTCTCAGCTTGATATCACACGGTACATAATTCTACAACTGCTGCTGCCATTCAGTTTTACTCCGATGACAAACACTAATGAACCGTGCCGTTGTTGTACTAATCTCCCTTACTGCAGCAGTAACAACGATTTACGAGTCGGATCGGATGTCAGCCGATCAAGCGGCGTGAAGGGAAGAACAACAGAAACACCGAGCATGTGGCACAGATTGAAGGAGTTGGGGAGGAACCGCCGCAGCAGCGGGATTCCCTTGTCGGACACGAGACACACGAGAATTTTTGTGCAGCAGAGTACTACTCACATATGGCATTCAAATGGTGCACATTTAGTATTTTTTTTGTGCTTCACGACGATGACGACGACACACGACGTGTTCGCTACCCAAACTTGACTTAATAGCTCATTTTTATGACTCCACTCTGATGATGGTTGCTACATGCGGGGAAATGCTCGGTTGCAGCGAAAATTTAAGTGCGGCCGTGGATGTGAGAATTGCAGAGATTGAGCAAACAAAAAAAAAAATTGTCGATCATTGCGAGGACTTTGAACCGGCTTTTCTGCAATATCTCGATGGTTACAATTTTGGAGATTGAACTTTGCAATTGTCTGCATCGTGTAATAAGCCGCAAATGCAGTTCGTAAAAAATATATATATAGGGCTACGGGATGTAATGTCAGCCTAGCCCCTCACTTCGGCCTATCAAGCAAATAACTCATTAATTCAGCAAGAATACACAATAATTATGGAAAGCTAATACTTCATCTGCTGCAAAACTCTAATCCGTAAATCAATTGCCTATTTTTGGGACAAATTTTGAACATTTATTGCTCTTTTTAAAATAAAAAGTTTAGTGAAATTATTTTAATTGTCGATTTCTAGGCGCCATGATTTTGTCGTATTATTTCACAAACGAAAATCTACGCTTCGGGGGTCTTCAAAAAATCTGATAATTGCATGAGTTGAATAGACTTGCCTTTTTGTATCATAATAAGCCTAATAAATCAAGATCACACGTTTGATTCTCATTACAAAATTTAGAAGATTTCACGCTTTTAGCGCTTTATAACTATGGACCGAACTTTAGGGACATAATTTTGAGACGTGTTCCTAATTATGGCCTACGAACTTTATTTGATAACTTTGTTTTGGTATTAGTGAAACCATTCGCGTTGACGATGAATCTGCAGCTGTTGACTCCTATAAGAAAATGCCATAAACAAATGTCGAATTTCGTGAAACATACCGGATCGTTTTTTATCCTTTCACTCCACTGAAAAATCTCGTAGGCAAAAAGTAAATCTTCTTTGCGTGAAAAGAGGCGTCGATACGGTACTCACGCTATTTCTAAGCAACCCATATTTGAGAAGGATCTACTTATATTCGTCAAAAGTAGGGTACCCCAAATAAGGTAAACAAAGTTTAGACTAACAAGATGACGAATGGAAAACATCGACCTGAATCCGAACGAAGTTGTTCATTTGTCATCTTGTCAGATCCAAATTTGTTTGTTCAATTTAGAGTAGTGTAGGATATGAGAAGATCCTACTCAAATTCGGGTTGTTTAGAAATAGCGTGCAGTCAATCCTCCCATCAAAACAAACTTCACGGCAAATGAGACCAACTCATATTTGAGTACCGTTTACTCAAACTCGCAAAAGCGTAGGTCACTCGTAGAATGAGTACTTTTTTTTATCAAATATGAGTCAATGTAATTCATATAGTGACATTTACTCATATATGAGTGGGATGTACTCATATTTGAGTAAAAATTTACTAATTATATGAGTAAACCACGTTTTGCTAATTTGAGTGAACGTGATTCAAATATAAGTTACATTAATTTACCGTACAAGCCCTTCGAAAAACTATCAAGCTGAACAATGCATCGGATCCTAGGTATCATTGATCGATTCTCTTCGTCGACTTTCTCTGTCCTTAATAAAAAAAACACTGTCTCTTTCATCCACATCAGTTATTTCGCGAGAAGTGAAAGTGACGTCAACAATGTGTTTACGTATGAATTATAAGGAGTGAAAAAGAAGCGCGATTTCACATGCCCAACTTTTGTAGATCGAGGATAGGACGAAGTTGCATCCATTTATAGACCCGATTTGAGTACAGTAGATCGAAATTACATCCAAGTACCTGGAATGTTTTCATGTTAAAATTATGAGGTTAAACCATTTTCAGATATGCCTAATCAATATCCAAATAATAAGAATATCAAAGCTTACATGTTGACAGTGAAATATCGACTGCAGTTCTATTATTACATAAGATACGGTATAAAATGTAATTTAAGGTGTCATATTAGACCAAGGTTAGGGACATATACCCTAATACTTATTAGTTGCTATGTACCGAAAACAAAATCTATAAATATAATCGATTTGGCACATTTTTTTCGATCCTGCCGATGTCCTGCCGGATTCCAATCCAGCGCTTGCTTGCAGATTTCGTTTCCACTCCGTCGAAGTGTGTGGCCGACCCACCTCCACTTTCGCTCTCGAATTTCTGTTGCTATCGGCTTCTGATGACATCGACGATGGAGCTCGGAATTCGAGATCCAGTTGTGAGGGCACCAGGCACGAATTATATACCACAGGCATCGGTTGATGAAGACCTGCAGCTTCTGAGTATTCTCCGCTGATACACACCACGTCTCGCTGGCGTATAGCATCACAGATTTCACGTTCGAGTTGAAGGATTTTGGTGCGTTGACTTATCTGGTTTGATCTATATACGTTTCGTAAACTCGAAAAGGTAACCCTAGCCTTCGTGATCATTGCACCTATGTCGCTCTTGGTCCCGCCGTCCAACGTTATTTGACTGCCAAGATATTGGAAACTTTCGACCTTCTCCACTGTTTGCCCTGCTACCGTAAAGTTGGAAGGGTTGCCCGTGTTGACATCCAACGATTTGGTCTTGTTGATGTTGATGGTAAGACCGACGCAGAGGAGCGTCAGCCAAATCGAAGTCATTGAGATGCTCCATGGTGATAGACTGCCAAAGCAGTCCACGGTTCGGTACACGGCACCTTCCATGATCTCGTCGATTACGATGAGGAACAGTAGCGGTGATAGTATACATCCTTATACAAGGCTCCGTTATGCAGCACTTTGCACGTGAAAGCTTGATAATGCGCTTCGATGAGGTTGGCGATTTTATCCGGGACTCCCTTGCGTCTCAGGGTGCCCCACAGATTCGTATTGATTCTTATTGAGTCGGTCGAAAGCTTTTTCGTAGTCAATGAATACCAAAAAAAGGGACCTGCTCCAGGATGATGCGGAGCGTGACAATATGGTCCTTACAAGATCTTTCGACACGGAATCCTGCCTGCTACCGCCGGAGAATCGCGTCGATCTTCTCCTGTATCCGATTCAGGATAACTTTGCACAGAACTTTGAGAACAATACACAGTAACATGATGCCTCACCAATTGTCGCACACAGTCAGATCCTCCTTCTTTGGGACCCTCACTAAGACGCCCTGCATCCAGTCGGCCGGAAAGTTCGCGGTGTCCCCTGGAGCCTTGTTGGATTTCATGATTCAGATAGCTGTTTGAATCTCCTGTAGTAATGGGGCCTCGGAATTGACGAGAGTGATGCGCCGCATCCTAGGCGGATCATGCTGAGATGTTGATGGCTGGTTGGCCGTCAAAACTTGAAGAAGTTGTTCGAAGTGCTCAAACCAGCGTTTCAGCTGATCAGTGGGGTCGGTAAGCAACTGTTCAGTCGTGTCCTTCACTGGCATCCTCGGGTTCATCCTTGCTCCACTCATGCGTCGTGAGATATCGTAGAGGAGGTGTATAGCGCCAGTGTTTGTGGCTTTCTCCCCTTCGACGGCCAGGGAGTTCACCTACGCTCGCTTGTCCCGTCTGCAAGAGCGCTTGACTTCCTTTTCTACAGCCGAGTACCGTTGACGGGCTTCGTTCTTGGCTTCTCTGGTTTTCGCCCGCTCTATCGCGGCTTTTGCTTCTCTATGCTCCTTAATCTTCCGCCAGGTTTCATCAGTGATCCACTCTTTCTTCTGGGTGCGCAGCAAGTCGTTCTCGCTTGTTTCTATAATGACTGTTACCGTTGGGACATAATATCCCTTGTTTGTCAGTCAAAAAGTAGTTCAACTGAAAAGCTTTTATTGTTTCTAAGTGTTTATTGTTTATTTATTTGCATATTGAATATTACATACAACTATTTTAAAGAATTCATTAATAATAGCTTAGCTAGGATTACATTAATTGCATGCACACTCAAGCAACAAATTCAAATTGATAACCTTAGAACACAATTTGTTACACTACACTTCACGAAAACCTATACCCTTGGGAAAAGATGCTGCAGAGCTAAATGCATTGCCAGAGAGGAGACAAAGGATTACGATGAAAAATGGTACATCAGAAAGGGAGAGGCTACTGGTGGTCCGATTAGTGATGGAATGTTTTTTTTTCACGTAACACCTCAAGTGAGAAACATCTCGAAACTACAAAAAAATTTCATTACACAATTTGTACTCAGTGAAGTGGGAAAGTGACTATTATCTCAATTTATACTACTTTGATTTGAGTCGAACCATGACCCCTTGTATTCCGGTTGAAGCTGTTCCGTTACCGTTAGCTGAGGCAGCTGACCAGGAATAAAAGTCCCGTGCGAGGTGCTAAACCAAGCCCCAACGTCGACCAGCCAAAGGTCCATTGTGATCGCAGGTACCCGAATAGACCCATAGCCCCCGTGGCCTCCGTCCGCAGAGGTTAGGCCAGGGGTACCGACGCATAAAAGCCGACCCTGAGCACAAAAGGGCCTCAAGCTCGACTTTTCGGAAACAATTAAAAGAGGCCTTTAGAGCCCACCTTCAATGGTCCCCGTGGCTAGACCAGGGATCGAGGGCATTGTAGGAGGGTTCGTCTAACCCTCTAGTAACAAGACATTCTTGATAACCGTCCATTGTTCTTCTACGCTGCCACCTTCTGGAACGAAAGACCTTCGATCTGTTAAGTAGCCATTAATTATAATTTTAATTATATCTCAACATTCCAATGTCAACATATGTAATAGTATAACCTTATCAATTCCACATAAATGAACACCATAAACAGTTACTAAATTTACCATTTCCACGTGCGTAGTTTGTGCGAGAAGTAAAGAAAGAGTGGGTTCACAAATTTACTCGTCTTATGTTAATGTTAATCTGTTGCAACTACAGTCAATATCCAAACACAGGAGAACAGCAATGAAGACAGCCTTAGCGACATCAGGGTGAACACTGAGAAGTTGTAGGCTCAACAATTTACATCGACTTTCATAATTAAGGAGGTTTACAGGGTCTCTCCAGGGTAGCCAACGAAGAGCAAAGTGAAAAATCTCCTCTGAATAGACTTAAGTCGATGCGTGCCATTGTAGTAAAATGGCGCCCAAACTTCTGAACAGTATGCCAGTGTCGAATGGACTAGTGAGCAATATAGCTTGAAAACGCACGAAATTTCTCTGAAATCTTTAGCAAAGCGAACATTAAAGCCAACCTACCGTTTCCATCTAGGCCCAACAGTGGATGTTGCTGTGGCCCCTCGAAAATAGTCCTTGAAATGAGATTGCTGGTTGTTATTTTTTTCAACTAGCTCTGAGTCACTGTTATGCACAACACAATTCTCATCATTTTAGTGGTAATTTCACTCAGTAAATTGAAAAGAAAACGTTCTATAAACCGATGAACTTGTTGTTGTTGACAGCAAGACAAGGGTAGCGGTGAAAAGCGCTGTCAAAAACTGAATGTTACACAAATTCTGAATTTTGCCAATTATTTTGACGTAGGACTACGTCTGGGATTTCTATATGGAGGTACACTTCGTGGAATCCGAAAATGGAACATGTAACAAAATGATGAAAGATTTTGAACGTTAATAACTCAGCTGCCCCTGGTCCAATTTCAATAATTTTATCACCAATCGATTGGAAATATTTCGACGCAGACTTAATCATTTTTTCAAAATGTCACTATTGAAAATTACACAATTGTGCAACTGTTGCTATGATAATTAAAATTACCACCGATTGAGTGTGAAAAGCGATTTCCCTGATTTCAAAGTTGAATTCCATTCGATCTCACCAAACGGTGTTTATTCAATCACCCTTGGTGAGTGATGGTGTTCTCGAGCACACAATGAAAGGCTTCCCGCAAGCAGCTAGCTGTCAAGGCTGCCCACAACTGCTGATCGGATTCAGTTCCAGTAATGTAATGTCAATGTACCCCGAAAATTCCCGGGGGGAGGGAGGTGACTGTCAAATACGAACAGTCGTTGCCTACCTCGCATAACTGGTTCCAAACGACAACAAAGCGATGGTTTGTTGATGTTTGGAACCAAATTCACATAGGGAAAATCAATGAGCGTAAACGGGTGAGGCCCAGTAAATGTATAGGCTCTTTTGTTCTCCGGCTGATTAAATGGATGACGAAGTTTGACGTCACACTCCTTCAACCGTTTAAACAGCGGGAGAATGAAAGAGATGATGTCTGTGTATGTGGGTAAGAGCGCGTAACACAATTTTCTTAAAGGTGATTCTCCACAACCACTCCACCTAATTGAATGCACCACAAAATGAAAGGTACCATGATTCTGTAGAATGTATCATAATAATAGATTTTCAATTGAAAAATCGAACAAGACCCGATAATCACGGGATTCGGGAGCTAAGTGGTGGTTGTTGGTAGCCATATTACTGTTTGACAAATTTAGAATCAGTCAACTATTTCCGGAGATATGAGCGGGACAATTTCCGAAAAACATTGATTTTCGTTATGTTTCTCGGTAACCACTAATGCGAATCACACGCAACAACCACCAAATGAAAAGTATCTTGATCCAATAGCCTCACCCATAGAACATTATTGAATAGATTCAGAATCGATCAACTGATGCTAGAAATGTGGCAGGAACATATTCCGGGGAATGTTAGTCAGGATCGAGGTCAGGATACTAAATTTGACCGGCAAGGAATAAATCATGTGACAAAACAAATTACTTCAACATATGATAACCAAATCCGGAGAACTTAGAGATTTGGGCGTAATTGCTTTTGTAAACAAACATGTCAATCGCTGATTTCTCGCGAATAAAAGAAAAAATCTCGGGAACAAATTATACCAAATGATAGAGGAACCATTCACCTACCTGTTTGTGTTGTTAGTTATTGAGATTCGCGGAAAATCGTCAAATGAAGTGTTTGTTTACAAAAGCAATTACGCCCTAATCTCGAAGTTCTCCGGGAATCAATTGTGGCCATTTCGAGCACTGCGGACCCCATTGGTCAGTTCTTGTCATGTCCCAGATGTCCCCGGGGAATTAACCATACCAGACTTGAATTAAAATATGCCAAATAATGTATTTCGACTTCATCAAATCGATTAAATTCCAAGATATAAGGAAAACAATGCACAAGAGCAGTAATACGTCTCACTCAAAATTTGTTCTTGGCTTGCTTTCGACGTCCACATAAAGTGAAACAAAAACATGTTTTCTGATATGAAAAAAGTTGGCTGATCCCATTGCAATGCATTGTTTACGTACGGTGGAGACATCTACAGTTTGTAAGTGAGTACGTGAAACCAAGGTTTTCTGTTTAGATACTTAGGGGGTTCTGAATCAGTAGCTCTTCGTGAGTAGCTGTGGGTCGTCTATGTTAAGCGCGTCATACAAAAGAGTATAAACAGAGAGAACCCCGCTCAAATTCCTACCCCGACACAAAACACAAGCTTATATAAGACCACGTAGTCCTACGTCACCATTGCGTACAATCCCTTGTAGTTTTTTGTAATGTATTCTCCTTTGAAAAAAATAAATAATCGATTTATACTATTTATTTACCTTTATAAAAACACACATGCTGAGGGAATCCGTATTAGTAGCAAACCAAATGGCATAGGCGTAAAATGTAATTAATGATCCTAAAATAAAATTAACCCTTCTATGCTCAATTTATGGTTTTGGTACCTGTGATAGTCCTTCGAAAGGCCTTCGGCCAATATAAAAAAAAATGATAGAAATTTAAGTAGTTTTTGTAAAAAAAAAACAATCTTTTCGACTTCCTCTCGAAAGATTGCATATTTTTCACTCAAAATTGGTGAACTTAAGATGAAACCATGTCAAAAATTTCTGAAAATATCTGTTCCGTTTAAATGTTATCATTTTCTTTTTGAAGTTTAATTGATTTTTTTTTTAATTTTACTGAAAATTACAAAACGTATTTTTCCAACATTACATTACATTTATTCAATTACAAAGTTTGATATTTTATAGATGTTTAATTGACCACAGGAAAATATAAACTAAATTCAAGTTAACTTCAATAAGTTTCAGATGAAAGCGACTTGTCGATCATAGATCTGCAACATTTAAATTTGTGATGTCAGGTGCACCTTTGAGTTAAACATGTGAGCGAAAATATGGACATTTTTGGAAAAGTTCACGAGTCGTAGTGAGTTTTGGTGATCTTTTCCAATAATGCATGTGAGGATTCATCGAGCTATCGATGATGCAAGCTTCGTAAGATGCAAGGTATTCTTCTTTTTGTACGAATAACCGCATAGTGTAGGTGTTCCGCCATCATCGCCGTATAGTTGGTATCCATTTGCTTGATATTGATTGATATTGAGCGTCTTGACTACCGTATCAACAAGATGCTTTCGACCACCCATTGTGTGGATAAAATCGATTGAAGTGAGGCCCGAAGAGTAGCTGTTTTAGATGAAAACACGATCCGCAGGGATTTTTGCTGCGATTCATAAGAGACGAACTTAGTTTTGCTAGGTTTCAAGAGATTCACAATTCAGAGAATACTTACAGAATTTTTCGAACGATTATCAAAACCGGTGGGTAGCTGTTTTTCGTTTTTATGTTCTTGATTGCATCGTTATTTCACCAGTTTTATGCATAACAACAAATTCTCTTACTAGCTTCATTTTTGAGTAATCAACGTATTCCACCGAGTAGTAAACCGTAGCAACGATTGGCAAAACGGCATTATATTATATTAGCTCCTTGTCAAAGTGTGCCGTGCTGTGTTTCGGCACAGTATGCAGAGTTGATTACCCCTTGACAAAACAATTAAGTGCGTCAAAATGCCATCTCCGACCACTGTGTGAGAGGCATGGATTCTTACCAGTATGCTAGACCCGTCTTCATTAGGGTAATGTTCGGTATTTTTTATTTTTGTATTTTTGTTTTAAAACAAAATTTTTAAAGTCTGAATCATTCTAATGGGATTTAGAGCACACATGAAGTGACAGACGGAACGGCTCGAAAACTTTGGTGATGAACCTGCTATTGCAATTTTTCAGTGTACAACATGGCAACACTACTCCTGGATTGTAACACATGGCAACACTAAATGTACTAGAATGTTTTGGTTCTATCTCTTTCACTCTACTCAAAACTGAAATGCATACAAAAATGACAAAATGATACACTCTTTGCACACCGTCAAAGATCATTGCACACAAAAACAACTTTGCTCATATAAAAAAAAATCTAGCCCATCTGGTTGATGATGGCACAAGCTTTTAAGAAAATTCTATTACAGCGAACCACATTATTTTAATTGATGTCTTCTATTTCTTCAGTAGCTCGATATCGAGTTATAAAACCATAGTAAAAATTAATTTCATGGCCACTGTGATAGCGATTTTGTATGGGATTGAATATCGAGTTGTAGAGAGTTCACTGTAATTTGATTCGAATTTGATAGCTCACGGACTCCAGTACCGACCTGAATACCAAAAATACCGGATTAAATGATCATCGACATAAAGCAAAAGCAAAACTTCAACAACAGCTGACCGAAGGTGTCCCCAGGGATGATGAGAATATAGCACGATTGAACCTTTTATCCATTATCATTCCAACCCGAGCATGTCAATACTCATTCTATTATTTTTCTTTGCTGTTGGCTACCACCGACAACACAATTGTAATGGAGAGCAGAGTGGAAAGCACCCATCCCATAGTACAAACTTACAACTTACTTGTTGCATTGCTTCCAACATTGGTCCCATACCATCCGGCAAACAACGCAAAACATGTCGAGATGCTGTTGCAAGATGCATCCAGTGAGGATGATCCCATGACAACTTCACCGTCACCGAAGCCATGTACACCGAGTACATTGAAGAATTTCAGGGCCACACAGCATTTCCGAGTGTACTAGGTCTGGGTTTGTGTTCCATTCTCAACTTTGCTAGGTACATGCTGAATGAATATGCAAGGTACCCCATTATCGGTCCCCGAATGGGCGGATGTATTAAAATTTATGCATTTACTTTGTTTCGAGCGAGAGAGAGAAGAGTCACCAGTCGGTTGCACCAGATCAGAGCACCACAGCCAACCGACGGTGACGCTTTTGGTCCAGACACGCTATTACACACTCCAAAATTGGAGGAATTCTTGCGATTGCTGCGCGTTGGCTTTACGCTGGCTTTGTGAAAAAAAAAAACAATGTTCTCATCGTAAATGAACACACGGCGACACGGCGATGGCATCAGCGGGAGGTGGTGAAGTGCGAGGGTCGATGAAAAAAGTGTTGTTACTACTACTGCTGCTGTTGCTGCACATCATCATCATAAACAGCAGCAGCAGCAACAGCAGCTCTACACACCATGTTCAATTTATGTCATGGTCAACCGTACCGAGTGAATAAATTGCATTATTTTCTTTTCGCTCTTGTTGGTTGTTTTGTTGTTGCTGGCTTGGTGCTTGTCGTGCGAGCTTGTGTCACATGGGTCTCAAGAGATTTTTTTTAATAATGATTTAATCAGTTTTGAAAGAAAAACTGGAAGAGAGATGTAAATTGAACTTCGATCCCGGTGAGAATTGAGTTTCATTTTCATTTCAGAAAAATATCCGCATTGATGCACTTACAAATAGTTATGAGTGGGGGTGGGGGTGTCGATTCAGAATCGAAAAATATAAACGTCAGGATCAGGGACGCCAGATTTGAAGGAATTTTTTTTTATTTTAAAGACATGTCTTCAGTTTTAAAACATTGAAATTCTGTGAAGACATATTTTATCCGCAGACAATTTGAAGGCCTTTTATCGGTTGTGAATATTTTTGAAGACATTTTGAATCTAATTCTACTACCATTTTATCACTTTCACTAATTCACTTTCGCTGTTTACTTTATTTATTTATTTATTTATTTATTTATTCGGCGTCAATCATATGTAGACCAGTTTTTAAGTTACAAAAAAACACTTAACATTTATTTTAATTTTTAATTTCTGGCTAACCTCGAAAAGAAACGTTTTTTAAGAGCATTTTAGCTCATTGCCAAATCAATTGATTCATAATGTTCATTATAACAAGACATCATTCTATTTAAAAGCGCATTCCTGGCATAGTTTGTTCTTTGGTTGTTATTATAAAACATATTTGTGTTTCTTTAGGAGCATAAAAAATTAGATTTTCTAAAATCTTTGTGGCATTCACTATGAAAGCTATCATTGCGAACTGCCTTCGCTTTTTAAGTGCATCCAAATTGATCAACAAAAATCGAGACTCATAAGATGGTAAGGGTAAACTCGTCCAGCCTAACTTTCTTAGAGCAAATAATAGAAACTGTTTTGAACTGATTCAATGCGGTTTATATGAGTATCTTGATATGGAGCCCAGGACTATTTAATAAGTAAATAGTGAAAGTGAATTAGTGAAAGGGATACAATAGTAGTAGAATTAAATAGAAAAAGTAAGAGGTTGTATCCAACACACGACCGTAGAGTTGACGTAGGATTACGTGCTCGGTAACAATACTCGGCGATTTAGTTAGGGAAACCATCTTTTTCCCATCACAGAAACGCGCCGTTTACTGATGACAAAATTACGCACTAGCCTCCTGGAGAAAACCTTACCTAAATTCAAAGTGTTTCTGATTAATTGACAATGTCATGTGGTATTCGATCATTTATAGAACTTGTATGCACTAATTCAATACTGTTACGGATTTGACCACAAACGTTTGGCTGCTGGGTACATTATCAAAGAGCTTTGGGGGTTATGTGGCTGGCAGCAAAGCGAGCGAACGTTCAATGAAAATTAACTCTTAAACAACAATAATGAAAAGGACCGTTTTGTCGTGATGGTTGAGTAATGCTGTGCTATAAGGGTGTTCAACACGGATGAGGCTTGAGAGCTGCATGTTGTTTGGAACGAGGGTGACGCGCTTGGCATAGATGACCGACAGCGACTCCCGAAGATGGATTACGATTCTTCCTTCTTCTTAGCTGAATGGACGCTCATGTGGGCTTCAGCTCGCTGCTTGCGAGCAGTCTTTCGTTGTGTACAATGTTCAACGCCACGCACCGAAAGAACTGCTGCAGCTGCTGCTGATGACCGACCGGACGTCACCACACAGATGAATGAATAAGCACCGTTCAGTTCGTATTCCGGATGGAATTCGATTTTGAAATCTGTGTTGGGGAAAGCGGTTTGTGTAGGCAATCGGTGAGAATTTTGATCACCATTGCAAAAGTTGGACATTTGTGTTATTTTCAATAGTGACCTATTGAAAATTGATAAAGTGTTCAATTAAGCAGATCCGTAGCAAAATTTCTAATCGATTGGCTTGTTTTGAATTAAAATCCATCCGCTGTGGACAGAGTTATAACTGGTCAAAACCTGAGCACTTTTCGTAATTCGGCTAATTTTGATTTTTTTTTAAACTGCACTCCCAATATGTTGCCCAACGACGTAATCCTACGTCAAAAAAGAACGTAATAAGAAGACCTGTGTGCCGCCACCGACACTTTTTCACACGCCGTCATCACCGATGATTTTGAATTGGCACGCTGCCGTGATCATTTTTGCTGAGTCTTATAAAACTAAATGTTGGTCATATAACAATTTTTGGTAACCAATCAATTGTTGTGTCAAAAAATACCTCCCATACAAAAAATAAGTCTAGTGACGCCGGTGGTATAGTGTGACTTTGTGTGACACTTTGTGTAGCGAAAAATCAGTCATGTTTGAATTAACATTTTAAACAGCAGTTGTTCTAGTTTAGTATTGGGAACCAATTACTCGTGGCGGGCTTGAGGTTAATGGGCAACAATTTCGATTGGAAGGTGCTTGGTAGGAAACTGGTTTCTGAAGCCTCCTTCAGATACTACTCTTGGACGGTTGACCAAATCCTGGCTGAGCAGGGGCAAGTAGCACAGAAATAAGAGGATAATAAGGCTGGGGCACAATTCCTGGAAATTGTTTGAAAAGGAGGGGATGGTCACATCAAACTCTAATATCAGACAAACAAAGGAATTCTTCGATCGCCTACATGTAGGGAAGATCACGGGTTCCCAATACATCTCTTACTTCACGGAAGGGTTGTCTACCACGTGCCACTAGGGTATCCAATAGGCGTGCTCTGGAGGCGGCATTACCCGGGCAATACCAAACTGCGTGATCGATGTCATTATAACCGGTTCTACACCTACATATATTGCTGTCAACGAGGTTTATTCTGTAGAGATGTGCGCCTAGCGAGTAGTGGTTGGGCATAAGTTTTGACATCACGCGAATGAAGCCCCGACTAACATCCAGCCAGACCTTTGAACCACGCTCTCGAAGAAACATTTGAAATAATGGAATGTAACCACCGCCCAAGAGAATTACTTGTCCAATCGTTTTGCCAACTTAAAAGAGAACTCTGACTAATGGGAAAAATTCATCATGTAAATTTCTTCTATCATAAATCTCGCCTTCAGTGTTCACTCGGCTGTCGACAAAAGCAGGCCACTCTCGATGTGTGCTACGCGATCGTCTGTTTTCTCGGCAGCAACCATTGTGTGGTCCTCCTCATTGTTCTTCATCAGCAGTTCTTTCAGTCGATGCGTCGTCGACTTTGGAAAGCAACCGTTTCGTGATGAGTGTGTGAGTGCTGACCACGTTTTGTGTCCATTGCTGCAATGGACGCGCTCTGACCCTCGTTGGCATACAACAATTTGCCATACAATGAAACTACTGGAAGCGGCTCCAGTTCTGATGGAGGAGGCTTTTTGGATAGCGGAAGATAAAGTGTTTATTGTGTTGTACCTTTTGACTATAGTTTTAAGATGTATTGTATAGTGACTACGAATCCTCGGCTCTGTAAAGTTAATTCGGTTGAGCCTTATCAAATAAATTAATAAACAACATAAATCTCGCCTTGTTGTGCGCCCACGTTTGTGAAAGAGTCTGCCTTCTCATTGCCTGGGATTGTGCAATGTGAGGGGACTCATACAAAGGTAATCCTATATGATCTTTCGACCAACACACTTGCTCCCTTACCTTTGAAAGGAAATAAGATGAGTGCCTACCTTGTTTCATCGAACAAATAGCCTCAATCGAACTGAGACTATTTGAGAAGATGAAGTAATGGTCTGTGGGCATGTCGGAAATCATCCCCAATGCGAAGTTGAGTGCTGATAGCTCAGCAACATAAACGAAACAAGGTTCTTGAAGTATCCGAAAGGCGGTTGAGTATTCATTGGAGACGCCAAACCAGTGGATCCATCAATGCGTGATCCATCAGTGAAAAATCTTCTATTGCAATTGACTTGTTGGTACTTTTCAGCAAAAATACGGGGAATTGAGATAGGTCGAAGTTGATCTGGAATTCCTTGAATAACCTGTTTCATGGAGAAATCATAATCAATGGGGGAACTGCAGTTAGTAAAGCATACACGATGGGGGTTATAGCACGGGAGGCTAATATCCGATGACATATAGTTAAGATACATTCTCACGAATCTAGACTGGATGCTCAATTCGAGCATTTTTTGTCAATTTTCTATCACAAGGTTGTTATTGACACTACATTTAATCAATATTCTTAATGAGAGCTCCTAAAAACGGTTCTGCAGGGGTTTTACTCCTGCTAGAACCTCTACGCTTATATTGTGTGTTGAATGCATACAGCCAAGGGCAATACGTAGACAACGATATTGAATGCGTTCCAATTTAATTAGATGGCTGTCTCTTGCTGAGAGAAAGCAAAAAGAGCCATACTCAAGAACTGGAATAATTCCGGGTGAGCACCCCATCATGTCCCGGAAACTGATTGTAGAAGGTTGATCCTTTGTTGACACTTTTGTTTCAAATACTTAGTGTGAGTACCCCCAGTGCATTTAGAATTAAACCAGACTCCAAGGTATTTGAAGGTTAAAGATTGGGTAATGTCTCTGCCCAAAAGATTTAGACGCAGTTGGGCTGGAAACCGCTTCCTTGTAAATATTACCAATTCAGTTTTTTTTGTGAAAACTCGATTCCTACATTTCTTGCCCAGAAAAACAGATTATTTAGGGAATTTTGCAATGATATTTGCAAGATTTCCGTACGTGGACCTCTCAAGGAAACCACGGCATCGTCTGCAAGCTGCCTAAGCGTGCATCGATTATCTAAGCAGTTATCAATATCTTTGACATAGAAATTATAAAGTATGGGACTCAAACATGAACTTTGGGATAAGTCCATGTAGCTCATTCTAGAAGTTGTCAGTTGACCTAGATTGAAGATCATTCGTTTTTCTGACATAAAATTATACAAGACATTATTTAGACTGCCTGACAGTATGTCTATGGAAACAGAATCAAATGCGCCCTTAATATCCAAAAAGACTGAAGCCAATTGCTTTTTGTGCGCAAAGGCTGGTTTGTTTCTTTATTCTTTCGGAAACCAAACTGCGTATTTGAAAGTAGTTTGTTTGATTCAACCTAATGGTCTTGATACTATAATTTTTTTCTAATAATTTCCTCAAGCATGATAACATAGAGATCTTACGGTAATGATTGTGATCAAACGCTGGTTTCCAGGCTTTTGAATAGATATTACTTTAACCTGTCTCCGTGCTGGTGGAACTATATTGAATTCCATAAATAAATTATATAGGTTTAGCAATCGTCTTTCAGCGATATCGGGGAGGTTATTTAGAAGGTCGAATTTGATCATATCGCTTCCCGGAACAGAGTTATTCGACGAAAGAAGTGCCATGGAAAATTCCAGGATTTTGAATGGTTTATCCAGAGAACCGTTACTTCGGGCTGCATCCCGTAAAGTTGGTTGTGCTGGTACAGAGTCTGGCACAAACCATTTGATGTTTGTATGGTAATCACAATGGGAAAACCAAAATTTATTGTTCATATCTATCTTACAATTCACCATATCGCTTTGCTTTAAAAAGTGATAATTGTGCTCGTAGGAAATTTTCTCAGCTACAACTTTGTTGATGACCACTTTTTAATGAAATGTAAGGAACAACAGTTATTAATGATTCAAGCCACTTATATCTTATGATTATACTCAATCAACTGTTCAGCAGGCATCATTGGTATTCCTGGCGCGTAGATTAGAGCACAAATAGTATGCCTACTGCACGCTGCAAAATACAGTATTGCCCACAAAACAGCTGCTTGATCTTGCTATTAGATTATCAATCTCTTAAACGATTAATAACTATTTAATTTGACGTTTGGCTGAAAACGATCTTCATAAGAATAGCTATAGAACATTTTAACAGTTTAATATGGAAAAAACCTAGATGACAATCAGCAAAAAGTTTGGTTTTCCCATAGTAATTTCCATATAAACTTCAAATGATTTGTGCCAAATCAGTTTCTCATCAAATGAGCTCAAATTTTGGAAGGCTAATCATGCCCCGTTTTGGATTTCAAATTTTGCATCCGGCTCATGTACATACACACCATGAACCTGTTTTTGGCAGATTTCGATACTATAGACATTGTCCTAGTCTTGTTTTATCTAGTAGACCAAATAATCTGGACTCCAGGACGATTTGGATAACCTAGTACATATGGTATGCATGGGAAAATGGGAATGCATCGCAAATGGTGTAGATTGATTCCATGATACTACTACATATATTTTGATACTACAGACATTAAGCTCCAGGACGATTTGAAGAACCTGGAATATCTGGTATACATGAAAATGGGTTGTGAATGATGCACATAGATATTATACCTCTTTTTGGACACATTTTGTTACCACATGTAATGTTCAGTTGAAGATGATCTAGTAAATCATTTGATATACAATCCATGACAATTCGGAGAACCTAGAACATATGGTGTTCATGGAAACACGTCGTGCATGATGCACATAAGCACCATGATTATGTTTGGACAAATGTTGATATTACATACATTGTCCCAATCTTGGCTGATCTAATAAACAATCTAAGCCTCAAGACGATTAGGAGTGCCTAGAAAATAAGCTATACATAACAATGTATCGCAAATGGTATTGGTTACATGAATCTGTTTGGAAATATGAATACACTAGGAACGTTGCACCAGGCTTGGTTGATCTAGTTCATCATTTGGTTTATGCTTCAGCTTGATTTGAAGATCCTGGAACATATGATATATATGATAATGGATCGCGAATGATGCATATTGGCTCCATGAATCTGTTTGGGTATATTTCAATACTACATACATTGTCTTGATTGGTGTTATAGAACAAATCTTCTGAATCCAGGACGATTTGGAGAACATACAGTCGATGTGCCAGCATTGGTTAATCTAGTTCATCACCTGACTTAACCTCCAGGACGCTTTTGGGAACCTAGAACATCTTATCATGGAATGCACATAAGACATTGGAATTTCGATGCTACAGTCATTGTCCTAGTATTGGTTGACCTAGTGAATCTTTTTTTTTTCTGAACTCCAGCCTCGGACTTCCTTGAAACTGACCTCGGTAGGTACCATTGACCAACATTGCCCTAGATAATTCCAAAACCATAAAGCTTTGTAGACAAGTAATAGCTGATAGGTCAATCATAAAGATGAACAACCTTTCTGATATTTTTTCATAAAACTAGACAAAATTCCCCATTTGCACTGAACATTTCAAACGAATTCTGAAAAACTACGGACATAGTGATTTGTGTTTTTTTTCTGACCGAAATGGGTAAGAATTCAAGTATTTGAATTGCATTCTAAGAATTCAGTAAAATGCTCTCTACTGATATACTGCCCCATATTTTTCTTTTTCTAAGGGCCAAAATGAGCATTCTCAACCTCATTCTTACCACCTTCACATTAAATCCCCTCAAACATCATACTCTAATCTAGGCTACAGGAACAGCATTAATGCCACTAGCCATAATTAACATGTTCTTTTTCATACCGTCCGTCTGTCCTCATTACAGTCACTCGAGGAAAAATCCCATGGAAACGACAGCCAAAGACTTCTACTTCAAATGAACTCTTAACATAAATGCCACTCACATTCGAAACATATTTACGTCCTAAGTTTTCTTCCTCCTTTGAGTCTTCCGAAAGGAACGAAGAAATGGAAACCATTTGTTCAAATAAGCACGAGCCTTAACAGCGTCAATGTTGGCCAAAGTAGATCATCCTCGGAAAACACACACCAAAGAAGCTAACTTATTCAAATGCGGTGCATCCTCTCGGTCCACCAGCCAACCTGCTGGCATAGCGTCACATCGAGCGCGGTTTGTTTACCGTTGAGGTCGGTAGGAATAAGGCTGAGCTAAAAGCAGCAGCTGTAAAGAGCGTGAAAATAGAACAATCAATAAAGCGCATCCTCACTACGACAACCGAAACGCCGACGACGACGCTTTTCATCTACTAGCCAGCTACTAAGTAGATAGGTATGTAACGCGCAACACAAACACTAGGACGAAATAGAACACACCGCTTTGTACGAAGCATCGACGACGACGACGATGCAACCATGACCTAGTTCTAGATATTCCGACGTAAAAGCCGTCAGCCGTAAAGTGGAAAAGCGTGTTAGTCCAGCTGAGAAAATCTAGCGCTCGGCGTGAATTAGCGAGAGCGAGACCGCGAGAGAGAGAGAGAGAGCCACAACAATTGCACTTCGTGTGTTTACTATCCGTGAGAACGATTTTCCCACGTGCTGCAGCGAAACGAAACGAAACGAAACGGGCACTCATTTCCCAGCGGTGGCTGTGCGCGATTTGTGAGTGAGTACTGCTGAGCTGATTGTTCGGGTGAGAGACCAGTCGTCGCTCAGTCGAAAGAATCGTGGTAGGTAATTAACCGAAAACCGTCACCTCATCCCCCCTCTCCAACGTAACTCATCCAATAACCACCGTCGCCAATTTCCACGCCATCTGTCTTACAAGTGCTTCGACGCTCCGCACTCGGTTGTTTATCAAGAACCAGTAATTGGAACATTCCACATGCGCAGAACGTGCTGTTTATTTTGCTACCACCCGGCGTCGATCCCCTGAACTACCGTGCGTCTCCATCAACCATCGATCGTCGTCTTCGTTGCGTTGGTTGGTGGGGCCGGAAGCGGCGGGGTGGAATGTTTTCAGTTTTCTCGCTGATGAGGATGATGATGATGATGATGATGGCGGCGGTGGTGTAGTTTGGCAAAGAATGACAAATGGAAGAGGAAGATCGGTGATGATGATAATGATACTTGCGTCTGCTGCCCCAGCTAGTGGGTGAGGAGTGTATCATGGATGATGTTTATGCAATAGTTCGGTATCTACTCGCGGCTCATCGTCACTGCTGATGGTTGCCTTCTGTTTCGTGCAGGGTATGTATTTTTAGCAAGTGGCGATCCTCCGGTTTGTTTTTGCATGTCATACTTCCGAGGGACTGCTGTTCCGGTGAGTGGTTGTTTTTCCTATATTTTTTTGTGATGGATTTCAATCCAGAGCACGATAGTTTCTTGGGGAAAGGTGGAGGATTGAGTGAATACTGCTATTAAAGGAGTTAACTCAATACTGTTCAGTAATACCATATGGTTCGAAGATACTAATACATTTTTTAAACTGGAGTACAGTAATCCCACCATTTATGTGGTGGGTGGTACCGTCCACCCCCGTTATTTATCGGCTGTTCTTCAACCAATCACGCCGATTTTTTGTCTGTGATTAGTGTCAACCTTAAACTAGTTATCTACATAAAATCAGCTTGAAGGACATCCGAAATATAGCGTTTGGTGGACTATAGCACAGACCGCATATACGGAGGGATTACTGTATACAGTATACTGTTCAGAGCTGTCGTGGTAAATTTAGAGCTGCTTACTCACTAATTGTTCATAAGTGCGCCACCCGCCTACCTTAAATGCCTATCAAGAGTGTCCGTAATTGCAATACATATTAGAATGTATAACTGCATACACACATGACAGTTGGGGGGGGGTTGACAATTATCCACGGCCCATACAAATTTAAACAATTTCGTATGGACAATTGTCTACGCAGGGGGAGAGGGCTCAAACATCCTAAAAAAGCGTCTACGTAGTTTATGAACAGCCCCTAATTAATTCCCAGTTTATTAACACTGAGATATGCATAAAACTCATGCTCGTTTCAAAATAACAAACGGCAAAGGGCCGGAGAGGAATACCAAGGGGAAGCGACTACATTTTTTGTTAACCAAAACTCTCACTTAAATGATTGGCGGGCATATTCAGTACAAAAGTCTCTAGAGTAAATCTGAAACATATTATTAAAGATAGATGCCAAAACTTCTTGTAGTTTTCCTGAATTTTTCCAAAAAAAAATTAAGTTCTCAAATCTAATCTAGGGTTTCTGCACGTTTCAAAATGCTGATAAAGCAGTCATTAAAGTCCCTTAATTTTTCTAAATTTCTCGGAACTGTCTTCAGGGTTGCTTCCACTCACTTGCTATAAAAACATTATTTTCTGAATTTTGAAATCATTAGATGTTATAATGATATTTTGTACTTGTTGGATACAAGAAGATGTTGAAAGGCAAGTATCTGACACATAAAACCTGTCAGTTTCACAACCATACACGGGAGCGATACAGACAAGCGTGGAACAGACAAAACTCGGTTTTCCGAAGGAAGAGACGTCAGCAGGAAGATCGAGATCGCGAGGCGATGGAAAATCTGTACCGCGTAAACGACACACGGAAGTTCTACGAGAAGCTAAATAGTTCGCACAAAGGCTACGTGCCACAAGGACTGTACAAGGACTTGGACGGTAGCCTTCTCACGAACGAGTGTGAGGTGATTGAGAGGTGGAAGCAGTACTATGACGAGCACCTCAACGCTGATGCAGCAGAAAACTAAGGTGGCACGGCAACAGACATTGGAGCACGCGCAGAAGATGACAAGCTACCGGCCCCTAATCTTCAAGAAGTTGAGGAGGAGATCTGTAGGCTGAAGAACAACAAAGCAGCTGGTGTAGATAAACTACTAAGTTAGCTATTAAAATACGGTTGTGAAGCACTAGCTAGAGCGCTGCACTGGGAAATTGCCAAGATTTTGGAGGAGGAGATATTACCGGAGGAGTGGGTGTAAGGTGTCTTATGCCCAATCTACAAAAAGGACAATAAGTTGGATTGCTGCAACTACCGCGCGATCACACTGCTGAGCGCCGCCTGCAAGGTACTCTCCCAAATTCTATGCCGCCGCCTGTCACCATTTGCAAGAGAGCTCGTGGGGCAATACACGGGTGCCCTCGCTACCATGGTCCAAATTTTCGCGATTCGGCAGGTTCTGCAACAATGCCGCGAATACAACGTGCCCACACATCATTTTTTCATCGACTTCAAATCCGCATACGACACAATCGATCTAGATCAGCTATGGCAGATTATGCACGAGTACGGATTTCCGGATAGACTGACGCGATTGGTCAAGGCGACGATGGATCGATTGATGTGCGTTGTTCGAGTTTCGGGGACACTCTCGAGTCCCTTTGAATCTCGAAGAGGGTTACGGCAAGGTCATGGACTTTCGTGTCTGCTATTCAACATCTTGTTAGAGGGTGTGATCCTAAGAGCTGGGATAGACACGAGTGGCACGATCTTCAGGAAGTCCATCCAGCTTCGTGGCTTCGCCGATGACATCGACATCATGGCAAGGAACTTTGTGACGATGGCGGAAACTTACATCAGACTAAAGGCTGAAGCTAGGCGGATTAGACTTGCCATCAACGCATCGAAGACAAAATACATAAGAGGAAGAGGTTCTAGGGAAGACAATGTTAGCTTCCCACCCCGAGTTCAGATCGACGGTGACGAAATCGAGGTGGTCGATGAGTTTGTATATTTGGGCTCACTGTTGACCGCCGAAAATGATACCAGCAGAGAAATTCAAAGACGCATTATGGCAGGGAATCGTGCCTACTGTGGACTCCGGAGGACGCTCCGGTCGAATAAAATTCGCCGCCGCACGAAGTTGACTATCTACAAGACACTGATTAGACCGGTGGTCTTCTACGGCCACGAGACCTGGACTATGCTCGTGGAGGACCAACGCACCCTTCAGTTTTTTTTCGAACTAAAGGTGTTGCGTTCCATCTACGGTGAAGTGCAGATGAATGACGGAACGTGGAGGAGGCGAATGAACCACGAATTGCACCAGCTGCTGGGAGAACCATCCATCGTCCACATTGCAAAAATTGGGCGACTACGGTGGGCTGGGCACGTCGTAAGAATGCCGCACGACGACCCAGTGAAAATGGTTCTAGAAAGCGACCCAACAGGATCAAGAAGAAGAGGCGCGCAGCGGGCAAGGTGGATCGACCAAGTAGAATACGACCTGCGGACCCTTTGCAGACTACGAGGCTGGCAAAGTGTGGCCATGGATCGAGTAGAGTGGAGACGACTTCTTCGGACAGCAGAGGACAACAAGGCCTTAGCCTGATTGGTAAGGTAAGGTAGTAGATTAGATTATATTTCACCGTTTCGAAAGCTTGTGAAATGTTGGTACTGTGAGGGCCTCGGTAATCAGCAATTAAATCTTAAAATATGTTACATCGAACTAGATAACACAAAATGTATGTACAGGAAGATGCATATGACTTTTACTGGTGTTAGTTTTGAATAGCTTGTTAATGTTTTTGCTGTGAAATTGACTATGTATTTACCTTGTAAAACAACAACTACCTAATCTATTTTGGGAGTCTCCGCGTACATCGAACGAGTTAGGCAAAATATGTGCGTCTGACTGTAAAAACTGTCGCATTAATGGCCCTTTCGCTCATTTTCAACTTCTATTCAATTTTTACACTGCCGTACTCTAACGGAACTATCCACCTTCTAAAAATCATTCTCTAGCTAATAAATGATCACACTAATACTTCATGTTAGCATTTCCAACCAACTCTGAAAATCGCTTACTTCGCGTTTGAAGCAACATAAAAAAAACACTTTGAATGTAATCTATTTTAATATCTACTTGCGCCCTAAATCGTTCACTGTTCTGTAGCAAAACCTATTCAAACATTGCAGAACGGTGTTCCAAATGTCAAATATTCATAAGAACCAAGTAAAGCGCTGCAACCGAAAGCAACCTTGCTCTAGAAGCATTTCCAATTAGCTATCAGTTCGATATTTCCTACGCACGTAAACCTGCATACGATTCCCATATGCCATACAATTGCAGGATTTCCGCAAACTGCACCGTGCTCAGTTCCGATTGCTGATGCGTCGCGTCGTCATGTGTTCGAATGGAGCCGCATGGTGGTGGATCGTCGTGTCGTTACCTCGTTTCGAGCAAAGTCCGTATAGACATGCCCTAATCTCCACCGCATAAAGCTGCATAACTATGGAGGTGCAAATCTGTGTCAATTGCCTACTTCCGATCCGCGGCCCACAATTCGAATGAAGTTTCAGTGGTTTTTCTCACCAACCCAGCATCGATTGAAGCAGGGATGGGGTTGGTGGTGACTTACTTTTTCCGTTGTAATCGAGAATCAGATCCATCAGGATCAAGTCCGATTTTTTTTCCCTATCCGACATGCATTCGCTCCGAATAACCCTAAATAGAGTGTGAAAATTCAAATGCTATGCAAATGTAAATCCTGCTTTGGCCCAGAAACCTGCGGCAGTCCATCACTCGGCAAAATAAAAACCCTCTCGACTGGAGCCCCGTGGGGGAAGGAACCCTTTTCCCCCGAGTGGAAATGAGAGAGGGAGAGCGAGCTCTTGACTGAAACACGGCTCTCGAGAGCAACATCTATGTTAGTGGGTCACCTAGTAACCGTGAACTAGTATCGCAGTAGGTAGGTACCTACCCTACACAACATGGTTTGTGTTTTCACCTACCTAGTAGGTGCGAGGCTTTTTACAGCGGAACTAGTTCACCCTTTTCGGATTCGATGACGAGTAGCAGCGGGGTGGATCCAGCTAGCTAGGATGTGTGTTATGCAGGGTAGAGGGGGGAAGGTTTATTGCATTGAAATTGAGCCACCGAGATTATGCTGCTAGACCTAGCAATGCTGGTGAAACGAGTGGCTATTCTCTAGAAGTGGGACTTCAGTAAATAGGATCGACTTGCTTGGTACGTATGTACGGTGAAATGGTACTTTGTGAGGATTTATAGAATTAATTGACATGAATATCAATTTTAATCGCATTCTGTTTTCTATAAATGGAGCGAAATGTGGGTCAGCACTGTATGGACGAGTTATCCTTACATATCGGATTCTAGATTTAAATGAGGTTGAACGTATTTAGACTCGAAGCGAATGACGTACTGCATTTTTTCAGGGGGTGAATTTAATGATTTTTTTCATAATATGAAGTCTCCAAAGCTTGTTTTTATGATACTCTAAAATGCCACCAGAAGGGAATGTCTGGCATCAAGCTGAATGCCATCAGACCGAAAATGTTAAGACCAATGGAGCAAAATGATTAAGATGGAAAATGTAAATTATAAATGTTGTTGTTTACACATTTAGGATATAAAACATTCTTCAAAAAATTTGTAAACTATCAGAATTTTTTTAAATCTTCATTAAAAATAATATTTATTGGAATTCTTTCTAGAGAATTCAGAATGACTTAGGTTATCCAAATTATTCTGAAGTACTTATCCTTAATTTAATCGCTAAAATCTACTATCCACTGTTCTTCTCTATAGAATTTGCTCAAACATATATTCATAAAATCTTTTTTCATCATTTATTTTTGTCAATATAGAGTTTCTCAGCCGTACACAGTTCGTAAAATATATGTAAATTTACGCTTAATCTAGCGCACATAAAATTTTATGCGCCCTCACCATAATTTTACACGTTTTCAGAAAATTACATGCTACTTTTTTGAGTCTTGTAAAATTACAAACCGTCATCGTGGAATTTTCAACGATCGTGTAATTTTACTCCATTTACTTTAGATTGAGAATTTTGGTTGCATTTTTTTCTTACTTGGATACTCAGTATGGCCTGGTTTAGTTAGGATCAGAGTTAATGTACAATCCATCCCGCGTGATAGAGACACGCTTTCTATCAGATCTTAGGTGCCTGCACGGTGTTTCGCGAAAACCCATTAATGGGTATAAAAATACCCATTTCCGCTAAAAGTGCCCCTCCTCATTTAATGGGTAAACTATGGTTTACTCATAAATGGGTAAATGGGTGGTCTGTCAATAAATGGGTGTTTTTTCACCCATTTTCTTATATTGTGTTTACCGTAAAATGGGTGAAAAAATACCCATTTTTACAAATGGAGGATGCAAGCGATCGTTGATGTAAAAATGTTTTTAAAACATTGAAAATAAATGCAGGTGTTCCGCTCAAATTTTTCACGAAACATTATAATACAAATTATCCATTGTATTGACTTATCCGTAAGCCTCTCCAACGTTTTGAATTCTAACATTTTCCGGAGATCGTTGCTGCGGACAGTAACTGTTTGCATCGAGGTTTGCATTCCCAATGAGCCGGTGACGGAAATGAGACAATAAAATTTCGAAGTGTTTTTTCACCCATTAATGGGTAAAAAATATACCCATTATTCAACCGTGAACTTATTCTTTAAATGGGTATTTTTTCACCCATTTTAGGATTTCAAAATTCCCCCATTTTTTGACAGCTGCATACATGGTTTGAAAATGGGTATTTTTTTACCCATTAATGGGTTTTCACGAAACACCGTGTGGTACATTTCGAGACGAATTATTTCGCGTCTCTTTTTTGTTCCTACGAGCCTTATTCGTGTCACATGTGCTGTGTCTCATGAGCTAAGCTCGGCGAGCTCCAGGGAGATCGGCAGCGTCCTGCGTCCTGCGTGCATGCTAAAAGTGGCTGGTTGGTGATAAAGAAAACAACGGAGAACTGTTGATCGAGTAGTCCTGTCACATTCTCGTGTTGCTGGTACAGCTGATTGATTTGAATCAGTTGGTATTCAGTTTTTGAGCGTTGAGAAATTGCGGTTTTGTAGAAGTATTTCGAGTGGAAGTTTACGAACCAATTACCGGCGGGGATATTTGTTACCGATCCATGCCGCACGGAATTTTCATCGTTCAAAATATTGATTTTGTTCCACCAAGTTCAAACAATTTCAAATCAGCTCCTGATCATTCTCACAAAATTTGATCACATTACGATGCGAACTCATTCTGCACTTGACCCTTTGTAGTTTATGTAGGAATTTAAAAATTAAACGTTAGGATAATTAGCTATAATAGGACATAATAGCAGTCCAGGCTATTATGTCATAAGGGCAAGATGCAGTGTTGCCCTGAAAGCAGCCGATCAATCCTACCAGAAAGTTATCAACTTGGAAATTAATTAATAACTAATTTTCTTGACATTCAATTGAAAAGTGGTTTTCAACAAAGTTGTAGTTGGGAAAATTTCACGTAAGGGGGGGGGGCTTCGATGGACAACTTTTCTTATAGTAGTTCCCATATAAACTTCAAAGAGCCAGTGCAGAATGAGTTCGCCATCAAATTAGCACAATATTTGGGAGATTGATCAGCCTGATTTGGACCCGATTGAGCTTGGTGGATCAAAGTGAAACCATTATATTATGAAAAGATACTTTGCAGCTGGCAGCGAACCAATAGTTCGGAGGGCCCTTTAAAACAATATCTTCGTTATTGAAATTGATTCGAGTTACTGCATCCAGCAGTATTTTTAGCCTTTCAAGCTGTAGCCGATAACATCACTAGTTAATTCAAAAATGTACTTACATTTGAGAACTGTTCAAATATATTTAGAATAAAAAGCATGATGTGTACGTCCCATCTATTAAAGGGTGTACCGTTTAAAATCCACACACACACACACACACACACTCAAATTGCTCTAACTTTTGATCCTTTGGGTAAAATTAATTGTAATTTTGCGTAGACATAGTTTAATGAATCTCGACAGATCCGCAAACCATTTCTGCCGAGGATGCAGGGCTTCGTTTTTGCATGCTTTATCGGTCTCCTGCGGACACGTCCATTATCACCACCTCTTCATGCAGCACCTCTACCACTTCCTCTGTTTATTTACTGGTGCAGTCTTACAATGCACCTACAGTCACTACCCCACAGTACGAACTGCTATCCTAGTTGCAAGGAATTTTGTAGTTATGCAAGAAAATTCGCGGATCTTCAGGGAACTTTTTAAAGATATTGTAATTGTAGATTTTTTTTAAGCTCACCTTACTTTGTAGAAGCTAACCGAACTTCAGTGAACTTCGTAGAGTTTCATCGAACTACTTCCGTAACTCTCCCTAGTAGCACGCTTGTCACAAATCAATTGTAGAAATTATATACGTCTTATTTCAGTCATAAACAAGTTGCTGTAGCTTATTGCGATAAAAGTGTGCTACTCGGGCTTTTTCTACGCACCTGAAAAAGTTATATGACAGCTACATTACATACACCTTGCAGCTCGTAATTGACAGTATGGGCTGAATGAGGCTATTCATGCTGTCGCTAATGTAATTAATAGCGCTTATGCTTAACTGTTTTCACTGGAACACTGTCCTAATTTTGAATGTTTCTTTGGTATTATTTTTATATTTTGTTTTATGCATTAAGACAAATGCAGATAAATCATGAGCCAAATTTTTGTGAAATTATTTGAAGTTCAAATAGTTCAAAGTGCATAAAACTTCGTAGAAGTGGCAACTTTATACAAGCTAAGGGATCTCCGTAGAAGTTAATTGTTTGATGTCAGGGAACCTCTTTATTATTCAGTGACCTTTTTTATAACTTCAGAGCACTTTGATGAAATCTCGTGGCCTCGAAATAGTTCAGATAATTCCGCACAAATTCAGGAAATTTCGTTGACTTCATAGAAGTACAGGGCATTTTGAAAAAGTTCAGGGAATTTCGTAGAGATAGACGACTTCAGAGATCTTCGTTTCAGTTTAGGGAACTTCATAGCGGTTTGTCAGAAATCTTAAAAAGCTCAATGAACTTCCTGATAATAAAGATTTTGGACCATCGTTTTATTTCAAGAAATTTTGAAATTTGAGTAAATTTTCTAAAACTTATGGAAATTTTGTAGATGTTCAGGAAACGATGAATAAGTAACAAGATATTCTTTCAGATATGCCCCCTAGACAGCCAAGAAGTATTAAAATACCAGCAATGGCTGATGTTCTTCTGATCTGAATTAGAGAGTTGCTAAAAAAAAGGATGACTTAAGAATGTGCTGAAGTTTTTGAATATCATATTTTTTTCAAATGGATTGATCAACTTTAGTGAATCATATTCCGGTGCTGCGCCGAATCTGGTGGCAACATGATGATTTGATTGGTTGGTCTGTTGAAGGTTGTAGCGATGGCTGTACGACTTTCTGGTCAACCGTTTGTTGTAGCGAGATGGTGGCGCTTGGTGGTCGCTTTGTGGAATTGGTCCCGATACTCACTGTTGGTATACAAAGGCAAGGTCGCCCATTATCGAACCGAAGAGGTTATTTCTTCTTAGCGATTACGATGCCATCGAAAGCCACAGAGCAATGGTCCTTAACGTCTATGTATGGTTGACTCAGAAGCCACCTAGATCGTACCGAGCCAACCAAAAAACGATCCAAAAGGTCGGTAGATTTAATAATTGGAATGGTAAATATATCACTGCACTGGTCTACATGCTCATCTGAGTTAAAAAAAATCTACAAAAAATTCTTTCACCCATTGACTTATCATAACATTGCTGCATCCGTAGCATTCCGATATAATCTATTCAAATTACGTAACATTCCTTCTAACCAGTTGTGTTGCCGATGCCTGGTTAAATTACGTTGAACATTTTTGAACATCTTGCTACAGTCAAATCCCCGCTCTAAACAATACACTTTTTGTAGAATTTTTATCCATTACATATTTTGAAAATAACGTGTCAAAAGATGTTAGTCATGCAAGTGCATTTAAGTGTTGAACCGGGAAAAAATAAACAAAGAATATTCTAATTGACCGGCAAATGAATGGCTTTGGCTATTAGAGGACTTCAAGAATAAAAGTACTGCAAACATATGAAGAGCAACAATTGAAATGACCTCAACTCCATTTTGTAAACAATCCTTGTAAGGCCATTTTCTCGGGAACCGAAACCTACATGCGCAATCCTAAACCACAATCTAAAGGGTGTCCACGATGAAATTGCCACACTATGAAATTGCTCTAACTTTTTAACCGTTGGGTAGAATTTAATGAAAATTTGGGTGGATTTAGTTCATAGTGCATTATTTACATCCTGCAAGTTTTAAAGTCCTGTGATCAAAACTCGCGGAAATGGAGTCGAAAGAACAGCTCGTGCGTGATAAAATCTTGCGCATTCATCACGAGAACATGGATCTCTCGCATCGTTCCATCGCTAAAACGTTGGGAATCGCGAATTCCACGGTGTCGCGAGTGATTAAGCGGTCCGAGGAACCGTTGACCACCGATCGGAAGCCCAGAAGTGAAGGAAAAAGTATTCCGTACAACACCAAAAATCACAACCGCGTAGTTGGGGCCTTCAACCGAAATCCGAACGCCTCCGTTAGGGATGTGGCTAAGAAGCTGCACCTAAGCCGAAGTTTTGTCCAGAAGGCCAAAACTAAGGCTGGGCTTCGAACGTTCAAGGTACAAAAGGCCCCTAATCACGACGAGAAGCAGAACAAGTCCGCCAAAACCCGTGCCAGGAAGTTGTACCTCAACATGCTGACGAAAGTTGAATGCTGCATCATGGACGACGAAACATATGTGAAGGCCGACTTCAAACAGATCCCCGGCAACCTGTTTTTCACGGCCAAGGATAAGTTCAGCGTTCCGGAGCATGTCCGCACTCAGAAGATGTCCAAATTTGCGAAGAAATTCCTGGTTTGGCAAGCCATCTGCACGTGCGGGAAGCGGAGTGCACCTTTCGTGACCCAGGACACGATGAACGGACAGGTGTACATAAAAGAGTGCCTCCAGAAGCGGCTGCTTCCTGAAGGCCCACAACGTCCCAACAATCTTCTGGCCGGATTTGGCCTCATGCCACTACTCCAAGGACGTGCTGAAGTGGTATGCGGACAATAAGGTCAATTTCGTGCCGAAAATGTTCAACCCTCCCAACACTCCGGAGCTCCGCCCCATCGAGAAGTACTGGGCGATTATGAAGCAGCACCTTCTTAAACGACCTAAGGTAGTGAAGACAGTCGAGGAACTGAAGAAAGTATGGGTTTACATGCAAAAAACGGTTGATTCACAGGTTGTGCAGAATTTTATGGCCGGGGTTAAGGCCAAGGTGCGGGCATTTGCGTATGGACTGTAAATAAAATACGAGTAAAATGGTAAAATGAAGTTTAATAGTTATTTCTCAATCCCTGAAAATTTGATGGCAATCGGATGAAAACTCGAATTTTGCGAATCAATTTTGTGTGTGGCAATTTCATCGTGGACACCCTTTAGTAGAGGAGAAATTCCCCTGCCTGTTCATTCTGTTGATTTGCCTTGGCGGACTTCGGTTCGTGAGAAAATGGCCTTTCAAGGTTTGTTTACAAAATGTAGTTGCGGCCTTTACAATTGTTGGTCTTGATATGCTACCTTTCCTCTAAAATAGGAATGGTTTGTGGTAACGCATATGAAATGTCGGTCAAAGCAACCAAGTTTCAACATCCTGTATTTCGTTTACCTACACCTTCCAGAACTTAGAGCTCTGCTGTTCTAGCATTAATCGTAGCACATGAGATGAGGCACATGAGATCAGCGCGAGCCTCGCGCACGCCAGGATTTTTGGGTGTCGCATTTGTTTCTCCCTCGTATCTTATTCTCGCGTGTCTCTTTCTCTCTCGTCACATGTTGTTTTCGTTGCGACGGGAGACGGTTTGTTGAGAGTCTCAGCAGCACATTTTTGCACACACGAGGAAAATGTAACTCTGGTTAGGATTAAATTTAACTAACCCGTAAAAGCCCCGGACAATCTTTATATTTTCAATAATTTGTATCCCAGACGTCATTGAATTTAAACTTTATTAGCATCATCCCGGTGAGTGGCT
The DNA here is from genome assembly GCF_037179485.1 of Ochlerotatus camptorhynchus. Taxonomy (NCBI): domain Eukaryota; kingdom Metazoa; phylum Arthropoda; class Insecta; order Diptera; family Culicidae; genus Ochlerotatus; species Ochlerotatus camptorhynchus. The sequence goes on from NW_027040564.1 coordinate 46,278, forward strand.
CTTACATCTGTAAGGTGGTACTCCCCGTGCTCTGAGGGATGTCATTTCTTCTGACTTATCTGCAGCTATCGATAAATTGAATCACCGCATATCAATCGCAAAACTGGACAGGCTTGGTATCCACGGCTGCCTTTTGCTATGGTTACAGTCGTACTTCAACGATCGCTATCTTACTGTTGTCATTGGTCCCGTATGTTTGCTGCCACGTCTGGCATACCCCAGGGTAGTCACATGGGACCGCTGATTTTCCGGATTTACTTCAACGACGTGAATCTGGTAATTGAGGGACCACGATTAAATTACGCAAATGACCTTAAACTCTTCCTTCGAATTCCCTCTATTGAAGACTGTTGCTTCCTTCAATATCAGTTGAATGCTTTTGGTGATTGGTGTATTCTGAATCGTATGGAGGTTAACCCGTCCAAATGCTCGGTTATCTGTTTTTCGCGCAAGAAAGAGACTATTATGTTCAAGTATGTTTTGTTAGGCACTGAAATTGAGCGCGTCAGCCAAATTAAGGACCTACACACTAATCCAGTCGGTACGGACTTAGTTCTGTTAACCCCATTTAATGGTAGAAAATAAATTTAGTGGATTTCATTGATTCCTTATGTATAACGGTCATTTGAAATTTTACCGACTCTTTCAGCAATTCAAAAACCCAGTAAAAAAAATACTGACTCTGTAAAATAATTTAAGTGTGTAGGAGTGATTCTGGACACATATCGTATGCCGTCGACAAAGCAGTCAGAATTCTAGGGTTTATCTTCAGGATTGCCAAAAACTTCACGGATATCTACTGCCTTAAATCCTTGTCTCGCTCCATATTAGAATACTGCTCGGTTGTCTGGACTCCTCACTACAACAACGATGTCGAAAGAGTTGAGTCTGTTCAGCGACGGTTCCTGAACTATGCGCAACGTTAGCTGCCGTGGACGGATCCCTTTCGATTGCCTAGCTACGAAAGTCGTTTGCAACTGATCCATCTGAAGCCCCTGTCAGTCCGAAGAGATATAGCAAGGGCATTGTTAATTGCAGATATTTTGCAAGGATGCACCGATTGCCCTGTTACCTAACCTAAAACCACACATCGTAGCATGCCTCTAACTGTTGGAGACTAAATTTAGGTACCTGGTTAGGTAAATTGTGACATGGCAGTGGATACCTGTTGATTTTTAGTACCTATTGATTAGTATTTAACTCATAGATAAAAGATGGATTCTTCAGTGGTGTTGAGTACTTGGCACTGATGAAGTCTGTAAGTAGTAGATGAAATACGCGTATCTGTCAAAAGATAAGCAATTATAACGGAATTTAAAGGAAATAAACCAACCCACTCAAAGCTCTTCATGAAATAAACGTTTTTCCCTAACCCAGTCATCATAATCGAGTACCACTTGGTTGTACATCGTTCTGCTTGAACCTGCAAAGATATAAATCAGCGCTGCTGTGGTGCATCTGCTCATAGTACGGTATGCCAATCTGGAAGAGTTGTGCTAAGTGTCACCACCTAAAGCTTCAGAGGATCCAAAACAAGATCCTCAAAATGATCCTTAACAGTCCACCGCAAACTCGTAATTCTGAGATTCACCATCTGGCCGTCTTCAAACACTCGAGGAGCGAAAGACGTCCACGCTGGAAAGGTTCATAGTTGCCTGTCTGCGATCAAACCACCAGATCATTCGTAATTTGGCAACCTAGTTCAAGTAGTTAGGTAGGTTCCTGTGCTTATCAAATTTTTAAATTCAAACGAAAACAAGTCCTTAAAGGGTATCCTGTAGATTAGCGCTAAACGCAATCGTCACATTAGAATAACTGATTAACTAGAACAAAGATGAAGAGCCAAAGACTAACCAATTGAAATGTAAAACAAAATGTTGAAACTTGAAAAACCAGTAAATAAACGTAAATTTTATTACTGCATCTGCTCATTACCGCTTCGGACGGCGTGGCACTTAGTCCTGCAGCAAGCGGATAAAGGTGGATCACGGCGTCTTATTCCTCATTTCCTCATTGTGATAGGAGGTCATCATAATGAGGAAATGAGGAATAAGACTTGGAAAAGTTATACATGCAAAACACCCTCCTCCCTCCCCCGCCTTAAGGGGAGGTTCATTTAGATTTTGTCGAAAAAATCGATTTTTATTACATAAAATGAAAACTATACATGTGTAGAATATATGTGTCAAAGGATATTCCGATACAATACGTATTTTAAAAATACTATTTTTCGAGTTAGAGCGTCTCGAACGGACCCATGTCACGCCAAAAACTTTTAACGCGTTTTTCTCGGAACCATGTTTTGAGAACTCTTGTCAATGATAAGTCTTGTTCTATTCATCCCATTCGTTGCACTCAAACATAGTTTTAAAGTGAATACTCTTCTTTACGGTTTATACCTATTATTGGCATGAAAAATGGTTTTTTTTTTAAATTGTCAAACGAAATCAAAGTAAAAAATTGAGAAAAAATTGACTTTTTTTTTAATGTTAAAAAAGTTAGATTTTTTTCGTTAAAAATTTGTTTAGGTTATGTATATGCCGTAGGGAATTTTATGTATTTTCATAATATATGACAGTTACTCATTTCAGTTGACCACGGAAGGCCCTACAATTGACAGCAGGGGACATTGTTTCGTGCGCAAAGGCCGATGAGATCCGCCATTTTGAAGCCGCCATATTGAATTAAAAAAAAACATTTAGTAGCCATCAATGTATAACGCATTAAAACTCAATAGCACAACTTTATATGTCTTTTTGTTTTCCCACAAAAAAATCGCAAAGTTTGCACGATTTTTGGCCAAATTCAAATAAACTTCCCCTTAAACGATAGCCCGAAAAAGACATGAACTTATCACTTTTTTCCAGGAAATACATTTTAAGCAAACTACAATTATAAGTCAAAGCAAAAGTTAAATTCCGTTAATTTTTTACCCGCTTACCATAGAGCCAAAACTTTGAAATATGAGAAAAATTTTGCTTAAAAAAGGCATACATTCAATGATGAATTACCTACAACGGACTGTAAAACATATCTGGTACCTCTATATATGCAATTAGATATTCTGCACAAAAGATATGTGAACTTCAGGTAAGGCTTGTTCTCAAAAAAAAATGCACCATTTTAATCCGTGTGTAACTTTTTTATCCATGGGTAAAAATTGATGAAAATCTGGGTATAACTAGTTTGGAGTGAATTGTTTACATGTGCAAAATTTCATAACAATCGGTTCAGTGGTTATTGAGATGTCATCGAAACAAGAAGAAAATCGCCGGAGAATTTTGCGCGCCATCATGGAAAATCCGACTACGACCATGAGATGGATCGGAAGACAACTGGGAATCACCCATACAACTGTGTCTCAGGTGGTAAAATCATTAAAGGAGTCCCAGACGACCGAGCGTGGAAGAAAATCGAAGACAGCTGACCCTGTGAAGGCCCGGAAGGTGTTGGATTATTTCAAGCGTAATCCGAACCTTTCGATTCGCGACGTGGCTCTGAAGGCAAAGTGTTCCGCCTGGTCCGTTCAGCAAACCATGAAACGAGCTGGGCTTCGTGTATTCAAGGTCCGGAAGGCACCAAACCGACGTGATCAACAAAACACGGCGGCCAAATCCCGCGCAAGGAAGCTGTATCGAGAGTGGTTAACAAAACCGATGTGTGTGGTTATGGATGACGAAACCTACATCAAGGCAGACGCAAAGCAGATACCGGGGCTGGACTTCTACGTTACCAAATCACGGTTTGATGTTCCGGAAGACATAAGGAAAAAGAAAATGGACAAATTCGCCAAAAAATACTTGCTCTGGCAGACCATATGCCAATGCGGTAAACTGAGTAAACCGTACATCACAATGGGTACCATCAACAGCGAAATTTACCGCACAGAGTGCCTCCAGAAGCGTCTGTTGCCCTTCCTGCGGTCCCACGGAGACGAAACATTATTTTGGCCGGACCTGGCATCATACCATTACGCGCGATCGACGTTGGATTGGTACAGAGACAATAACGTTGTTTTTGTATCAAAAACCGCCAACCCCCCAAATTCACCAGAGATTCGTCCGGTGGAAAGATTTTGGGCCATAATGAAGGCCAAAATTCGAAAATCGTCCAAGGTGTTTAAGAACGAGCTGGAGTTGAAGAAATAATGGATGAAAGTGACCAAAAAGGTCGGCTCCACCATTGCACAAAATGTAATGAGGGGTCTTAAGGGAAAGGTGCGGGCTTTCAGCAATGGAAAGAAAATTGAATAAAGTAATTATGCCGAAACATAATCCATATGTATTAGTTCATTCCCTGAAAGTTTCAAAAAAATCCGACTTAAAATAATTTTTTGGCGAACGCTTTTGCCTGGTGCATTTTTTTCGAGTACAGGCCTTATGATTAGAGAAATTTAGATAGTTATATACTGCACCAAACGTTGAAGAACTTCAAAGAAGTTCCGAGAATTTCTGAGAAGTTTCTTCAGCAGACTTCTGGAAATTTTTTGGGCTTTTCTAGGAAGCTTCAAGTACTTCAAGACGGTTCCATAAGCATCAGGAAAACTGCAGTAGCTTTATAAAAAGTTCTGAGAACTTCCAGGAAGTCAAGAAAACTTCAGAAATGTAAGCTCTCTCAAAAATAAAAATAGCAAAAACTTTAAAGAAGTTCTAAAAGCTAGGTATATAGATCGTCAGGGAAGATTAGAGGTCTTACGGACAGTTCCAGTTACATCAGCGATATTCCGAAAATTTAAGAAAATTTCAGACTTATGGGAAAGTTTGGAAAAAATCTGGACCGTTTCTAGAATTTAGGGAATATTTATATCCTTTAAGAAGTTCCGAAAATGTCAGGTTCAGGAAAGTACAGAAAAGCTAAAGAAACTTTTTTAATTGTTTTGGGAAGTCCGGAGAGCTTCCACGATGTTTTAATATTTGTCGGACATTTTCATTTATTTCAGATCTTTTGAGGAAGTGGAGAATTGCGTGAACTTAAGGAAAATTCCAATACCATCAGGGAAGATAAAATATCCTCAGGGCAGTTCAAATTATGGTCTATTCAAAAGAAACTCAGGAAATTTTCGAAAACTTTAGCAATTTTCCGAGAGTTTCAGCAAAATTACGGAATCTTCAGGAATTTTTCACGTTTCAGGCAAAGGCGGCAACATTTTAAGGGAAGTTCAAGTAAAATTTTAGGAGTTTCGCGTAGAAGAGAACTTCCAAGAAGTTCCCAGATCTTTTTTTTTTCTTGATTTGTTTTCTGTCGATCTTGTTTTCCAAACTGAGTACCAATGCCTTTGATGCCAAGGAGGCAGATACCACACCTGGACCCAACTTATCGACCCATCAACTCATGAACCAGTTATTAACGGCTTTACTTCCCGTGATCAGAGATTCCATGCCTCAGAAAATCCCGACGGCGCCGACTGGGATTGAACCCAGGAGTGAGAGGCTGTAACGCTTACCACTAGACCACCGCACATCAAATAATTCTGAATTTTACTGGCGATGTAAACATCCATGCATGCAAACATTCATACATGTAAACTTCCTTTTCACGTAAACTAGCAGCTTGCAAGAAATGTTGCAAACAAAAGTGGACAGTTGCATACAATGTATGGAATATTGCGTGACATGTCTCATAAATTTACACGATCTATAATCTAAACTTGTATGATATATGACGCTCCATTTATGTGCATCATAGTAACGGAAATTTACACTACTTTTTTTTTAGCTGTGCGGCTTAGTTACAGAATTTTGAATCTTTTCAACTTTACGATCTTCAAATAAGAAATTAGTATGGTTTTCTTAAGGGGGGAAATACAATTAAATTATTTTTAATCGATTTTTTTATATTTTACTTTCATTTTTTTTAAATGCTACGAGCACGAGGAAGGAGTGATCTATGGCCCCGGTATCGCCGATTAACCGTAAGCTCCAGAAATCATGTTTTTACACAACCCAAAATTTAAACGCGTTTTTCTCGAAACGATGTTTTCCAAATTAGCGGGACAGATAACTCAAAAAGTTCTCATCCAAATGACTTGAACCTGGCGCATCTTAAAGGAAATAGATTTTAACTCTATGTGAACCACTGAAAAAAATTACAATAAATAATTTTCAGGTCTGCCTTAAGTGAAAAAAAAAAGTGAAAATCAACTTTTTTTAAAAGATTTATTTTTTAATTTTTATATCGTTTTTTTTTAGGTTTTAGAGGTTTAAATAGAACAAAAATCTTTTTTGAATAAGGTCCAATTGATAAAAGTAAGTTTTGTCCATTTTTCATGTCTCTAGAACGCCCGCCAATTACCAATCCCCACCGGAGGCGACCTCCTTCCGATGTGACCCCAAGGAGCCACAGAGGTCACACACCAATGAAAAAAATCTCAAATGTAGAGGAAGATTTAAGCAATTAAATGCAAAAAAAACCCAAACGTTTCCGTTGTTTCATTTGCTCACAAAAAAACTCCGAAAATCGTCGAGTTTTTGACGTGTTACTTGTATTTCCCCCCTTAAAATGAGATCTTGAAACTAAAAGATTCAGATTGAGTAGAATTGATAAAACATGTGTCATTTTGATTTTAGTGGCACATTTCCAATGTTTTTAAATGGCTCGTTTTGTGTGGTACAAATTCTTACACTCAGTTGGATTTTTGCCGTAGGATTACGTCTTTCGGTAACATATTAGGGGTACAATAAAAAAAAAAAACAAAATCGACCACTTTACGAAAAGTGGTCAGGTTTTGACCACTTATAACTCTGTCAATAGTGGATGCATTTTAATTCTTAACAAGCCAATCGATTGGAACTTTTTCTAAGAATCTGCTCAAATGAACACTTTATAAATTTTCAATAGGTCACTGTTGGAAAATTACACAAATGTCCTGCCGTTCAAAATTATCACCGATTGCCTGCAAAAACGGCTTTCCCTAACATAGATTTCAAAATCGAATTCCATCCGGTCTCGCCGAACGGTGCTTATTCAATCACCGAAGAAAGAAGTATAAGAAGCCGCATCGCTACTGATCGGATTCAGTAGCTCTTTGTGATTCGCTGTGGGCAGTCTATGCCAAAAGCGTCACACTCGTTCCAAACTACATACAGCTCGCCAGCCTCATCCGTGTTGAACACCCTAATAGCTCAGCATTACTCAACCATCACAATAAAACGGTTCTTTTCAGGGCCAAAAGAAATTATTGTTGTTTAAGAGTTTATTTTCATTGAACTTGCTGCCAGCCACATCCCCTAAAGCTCAAATGCCGAAACAGTATTGAAGTGGTACATACAAATTCTCGCACTGACCGAATACCACATGATCTTGTCAATTAATCAGAAACATTTAGAATTAAGGTAAGGTTTTCTCCAGGACGCTAGAAAAAAGCAAAAAGATCTCTTATTTATATGATTGATCTCAAATATTTTGCGATTGGAAAATTTTAGCAAGAAATTCCTCCAATTTAATAGCTGAGGGTGCCTGACTTTGCTCGGGATTCAAATTTAGCTTGAGTTTAAGCTCCCCCCCTATGATCTCCACATACCAAATTTGGTTCGATTTGCTTTATTAGTTCTCGAGTTATGCAGAAATTTGTTTCATTTGTATGGGAGCCCCCTTACAGAGGTACCATCTTAAGAACCTTTCCCTGCCTCAAAAACCCCTACATACAAATTTTCCCGCCGATCGGTCCAGTAGTTTTCGAATCTATAAGGGTCAGACAGACAGACATACAGACAGACAGAAATTCATTTTTGTATATATAGATTGAAGCTTTGGACGTGACCAGGTTTACCAGCTTTGCAAGTATTGAAATATGTAAAAAGGGGATTATTTTTTGATATCGGACACAATGGGACGAAGAGTCTCAAATTTGTGTGAAATTTTATATAATGTTCATCCTGTAATAAGTAGAGTTAAACATTATATGATCGAAAAAAAAACTCTAGAAATTCGGGGTAATTAATTTTCCTGGAATATTTAAGATGAACAAAGCGTCGTAGAAAGAGCTCTGTGTAGTAAAATGGTAAGGAAATTCTCTCAGCAAGTCATAAAGAATATTAAATCTGAAAAATGTTTTCCATGAACATTTTCACCGTCGAGGAAAATCGCAAGGAAGTCGCTTCTGCTAGTAGCCACATATGGACAGTAAGTACGGGAACATGCTTTTGCTCTTTGTTATACAGAATCTTACAGAAAAGTGAGTACGGGAACAGACCTTGCGTATGGAGATTTTTTGTTTTTGCTCGATTATCAAAAACTACAACCCTAGTCTATTTATGTTCAGGAAAAACAGAAAAGGAATGATCTCAGAGCACACTTGAAAACCATGTACAAAGAAACATGTTTATAATCATCATAAAACTGTTAAGTAATCTTCCAAATATGGGATTTTTTTATTCTTGTTGGCATTGTCTCAAAGTCTCAATCCCAATACAACATTCTACATTCACCGAAATCTTCCGCTTGACTGCAAGCTGCAGTTCCAGCTCGATTCAGTACCACTAGCGCCATCTCTGAGAAACTACCCCCAACCGCTGTGAGCACCGTCACATCCAAGTTATAAACCATAGAGCGTCTATACAAAACTGCACCATGCGTCGTCGTCGTCGTCGTCGTCGCCGTCGTTCAGCAACTAGGTCGCTTCATCGCTATCTCTTTCCTGCTGGTAGTATTCCTACCGTTTGTTCACTATCCTCCTCAGTAGACCGCATTCATGAAGCCAATAAATAAATCAACACTCTGCTGTTGCTCCTGCTGCTGCTCCACTCCACCACATTCTAAACAAAAGTCAACCACATGCTCTCCGAGGGGTCTCCCTCTACCATATGTACCTTTTGAACGACCAACTACTTAAGGATACTAATCCACCTATCAGTGTACCGACGATGGCAATTCTTCCATCACTAGTTTGGTTGGTTGTTTTTCGACTCAGCTAATGAAAAGCTTCAACCATCATTGCAAAAACATCATCAACCATCATCGTTTTGTTTTGAAACCGAGTCGGTCTCGCTTGAAGCTGAATCATGTGTAGCCGTAGCATTTAGTGCTATTCGGTAGTAGGTAGGTATCTATATAAAGCTTTTCTTGGTAATGGTGTGGCGGTGGCGGGAGACTCTCGTGCAGCAACTACTAACATACAAATTGCGTTAATTCAATAATGGGGAAAAAAAAATCGACCCGTTCTGCCTGCTTCAGACTCTCGCGGGGAACATGAAACATACTATGCTGCTCACAGTTTTTCGTAAATAAACACAACCACTCAGGGGGAGCACTTTGCTGCTTGCCGTGCGGAAGTACTTAGGGGAGAAAAGGCCCTGGGGTAAAATGGCCCCGCACGGTTTTTCGATGCATTTCCATTGCTGATTCTGGCATTTACTGTGCCGTTTACGTTAAATTCACGAACTAATAGTGAGACAACGATGAAAAACGACGCGGGGCCATTTTACCCCAGGGGTGCGTTTTGGCCTGTCCTACCCTATTTACTTTTCCACACTTGCTGTGCCCGTGGAATTGTGGCAGAAAAATCGGAAAATACCGGTAGATACGGGCAAGACCTTTGACGGGCAGCTGAAGGACAGGCACGGTGGGGTTGGCTCGGTGCGGTGCTCGATGTTTTCAGAGTTGTTATTGTCGAAGGGGCACGACGTGGGTGCGTGTCTAGGGCACCCAAAAAAAAAAAGAGCCGGATAATTGCGTTCTGAGCTTACTTTAGACTCAAAACGGGAACGATTATAGTTGCTTTTCAACGTTACATCAACGATAGGTTACGGATTTTTTTTTCTCTTGGAAATGAAATTATCCATAAGGCGTTCTGTGAAAGAACATACTCATACAGGCACGGCGAAGCGAAAATTGCACCAAGCACTGGTCGAAGAAAGAAAAGAGCTCTCGAGACGCCGGCGCTGCTGGCGCGATGTCTTCTATACTTACTATGTAGCACCTATGGAGCTACCGACTAGTGGTTCACCTTGAAAAAATGCCGACCGTATAAGTATGCAAAGGAGCGCTATGCGAGTGGTACTTTGCGTATTAATACAGGGCCACACGGTGCAGCATTTATCCAGCAGCAGAATGCGTTCCGATTCACTATGGCAGGTACTCCTCGATGCAGAACGACTCGTTATTAATAGCAATTAGAGGTACTCAGCGATAGAGAAATGTACGTCTGATTCTAAGATGTGACTATAGAGAAAGTCAGAGCTGTCATAATTTTATGGAATTTTGCCCACAGGTAAAGTTTATGATTATATGAACAAAAAACTGCATAAATCATGAACCAAGCATCGTAGAAAGAACTTGGTGCAGTAAAATGATAAGTAAATTCTCTCAGCAAACCATATTAAATAAAATTTGAAACATGTTTTCCATGAACATTTTTCCGGTGGAAGAAAATCGCAAGAAAAGTCAGCAAAAAAAAACATGGTATGTGATATAAACCTTTTCCTCATGATTTTTTTTTTGTCATGCTTCAATACTTCTTACCTTTCACTGGTGAAAATTTCAGATTACTACACGGAAAAACGACACAACTCAAAACCGAGATAGAAAGTACTTAAAAATATGTATTCAATTTTCACCACAGTTTTGGATGAACATTTGCTTTCATTGCTGAGTACTTTTAAGATAATCTTGAAGTACAACCAGAACTCTTTCATTTAGTTCTCAAGAGAGAGTTCTTAACCGCTCATTTCCGTTCCATCAATAATATCAATAATTTCCCCGTGTTCAAATCAATAGCACGTTTGTTACGATGTGCTAGCTCATAAGCTACACTCGTTGTTCTCAAAACAAAAGAAGCACTCTTAGCGAATCCACTTTTTCTACCATCATCCGTAGGACGAAGAAGATCTAATGGCTTTTCAATGTGTTAGGAATTGAATTGAAACTCGTAGGACGAATTTGAAATCAATAAGCTTGGTTAGATTTTTAATAATTTCTCAACAATTTTGTTATTCTTTATGACAACCAATGGAACGTTTGTAATGGTAAATTAGTTTAAAAGTCATCTTCGACGGACAGTAATTTGAAGAAGAAAAAAACTATAAGGGACAGCCCTATGGGGTTGTACCAACAATCAATACGAAACTAACAATTTTAAATTAAATCACTACTTGACTAGCCTATTGGTCCCAAGCAAATCGACTAACGTACCCCATTCTAGTATAAATTCCAGTACTACACTATGTTTTTTTTTTATTCGCTATGAAAGTTTGACAGATAAAATGAGGGGTTCATGGATTATCCTATGTTTCGAGGGGTGAATCGTTTAGCTTGGGACTGAAGATAGTACCAGAGCTGAGCCAAAAAGTTGAGCTCGTTTCTTCGGGACCATCTGGTCTTAGAGTTACCTCTATGGTTGTACGCAATGGTGTGACGTAGGACTACGTGGTCTTATATAATAAATCTTATTTGTTAACTGCAGCACTACCAATAATCGCATAGCAGTCCCATATTTGGTTGATTTCCTATCCATATGGGACTGATATGCGATTATGGGCAGAGCAGGAGCTTGTGTTTGTGTAGGAATAGGAATTTGAGCGGAGTTTTCTCTGCGTATACTCTTTTGTATGACGCGTTTGACATAGATGGCCCACAGCGATTCACGAAGAGCTACTGATTCCGATCAATACGGGTGCGGCTTCTTCCCTCTTCTATGGATGCTCATGTGGACTGCAGCTCACTGCTTGCAGGCAGCCTTTCGTTGTGTAATGGAGAACAATGTCAACGCCACTAGCCGAAAGCACTGCTGTTAATGCCTACGACCGGACAACACCACACACGGTGATTGGAACCGAATTCGATCAGCGGTTGTGGACAGCCTTGACAGCTACCTGCTTGCGGGGAGCCTTTCGTTATCAACTGGAGAACACCATCACTCACCACGCGGTGATTGAATAAACACCGTATGGTGTGACCGGATGGAATTCAACTTTGAAATCTGTGTTAGGGAAATCGTGATAATTTTAATTATAATAGCAACAGTTGCACATTCGTGCTATTTTAAATAGTGGCATTTTGAAAAATGATAAAGCTTTAAATTTAGCAGATGCGTAGAAATAATTTTGATCGATTGGTGATAAAATTATTAAAATGGATCCAAGGGCAGCTGAGTTATTAACGTTCAAAATCTTTCATAATTTTGTTGCATATTCCATTTTCGGTTTTCACAATGTGTACCCTCATATAGAAATCACAGACGTAGTCCTACATAAAAAACAAAAAAAAAAATGCTCCCACAGTACAATCACAGACAAACAGACATAGCACATTGTATATTTCTCACCGTAAAACATCGTCGCTAAAACATTACCGCCATCTGTTGAGCACACTCTGGTGGGCACTACATTGAACAGATGGCGGTAGTGTGTAAATGTCAAACGCAAGGGAATTGACTATGCGCGCCACAGGTGGCGGTACTACCAACTACGATACTTTTAAATTGTCCGTTAAATGCTTGTTCGACGAACAACTTGCAAGTTTTATGTCTGTTTGTCTGTGGTACAATTTTAATACGAAATTAAGCAAATGCAATACCAAAACGACACCAAACAGGTTTTTTTTTCGGGTTCCAAATATTATTTTTTGATATTTTGAAGGTGTTTACATGCAATTTTTTTTATATAATTCATTGGTATTCACTTCTTATGTGAGGCTGATCGACAAAAAAAAATTAGTTTCGATTTTTAGCGTTGCGTAGTTAAAGGATGCCACCTAAGCTCTGCAGCTATTCCAAAAGAGGCAACATAGCAATACTGAACACTCTTTGAATAAGTGTAGGGCACAAAGCTTTCAGAGTTATTCCAGAAGATTGCTCATGATGGGAAGCAATGTATTTTAGCTGAGCTAATCTGAATCCTTGAATACGAGCCTACAAAAAATATTCAAATGGATCGTTAAGTTGTGATCTCTATTAAATTATGCGTAGGACATTGCAATGACTGTCCTACTCGGACATGTTTGTGCGTAGAACGTCTGTCCTACCCACTTATAGCGCCAGGATTTAGTAAAAAAAAGAAAGAAAAAAGTTCAAGATTCTGATACTTTAAAAGGTGTTTTGAGTTGTCATGCTTACAAATATATGTCTTACCAAAAGCCCATGAAATATGTTATCCCCTAATATAATCAATAGTGGTATAAATAACACATTTTAATGTTGCAATCGTTATTTATATAACACATTTTATAATCAACCAAAATTCTCCTTATTAGCAGCATCATGTAACATTACAAAATCAACCATCCAAAAATAGAAGGCAGAGTCAGCTCCTCTCCCCCGTTAACGGTTTCATTAAATACAATTCGTGTGAAATAAGTCATAAGTGGCTATAATTGGAAGCGCTTCTGGCTCAAGACGACGACGACCACGGCGCTGCCGGTGTGGAACCCGCTCAAGTGTGTATAGAACGAGGAAGAGGAGCACACAGAAGAAAAACGAAACTAGACTTCTGCCATGGTTTGGGCATCGAGAGAGCATGGCTCTAGTCTGGAATTCCAATAGCGTAGTAGCGTGGATGTTCTCTGCTAACCCATTCTGATCAGAATGGCGGGAGAACCGGTTTTCCTAGCCCGGTTTCTAGTAGAGTGCTATGGAGATTGATTCAATTTTTGTGTTGCTCCATATGTTTCGTTTGAGACGAGACACGATGGGGTAAAACTTTACTTCGGCCTGATTACCCATTTTTGGTCTATCGAGCAGAAAACATCAAATATTTGCATGATTTCGGCGTTAACGAGTCAGTTATGGTACGATACCTTAGTTCAAAAGCTACAACACAAAGTCTTCAACGCTTTCCGTCCCGTGGTAGCACCGGTGATCCACAACTTTTTTCGGTCCGTCTCATGTTTGTCAATGGACCATTGAATGGTCAATATTTATTTAGGCTTCTCTGTTTACTCATTATTCTCGTCCATATGTATTCGTGAGAATTCAACTGAGCAACTATTGAAAAAAATACAATTGAAATAATATTTATTTTGAACAAACACTTTTTTCAATGGATTAGCAAATTATTAGGCTTTATGGAACATTTTTTGTTCTAGCACTTTTTTCAAAAAAAAAAAAGGTTTTTGCATCTTGAAACAACGAAAAACTTTCTGGGAAGGGAAAAGTTAAGGGCGGAAAGAATGCATATTTACACCCATTGTTCTCATAAACAAAAGAAGCATTCCAATGGAATCCATTTTCCCATTCCACTTTTGCCTTCATCCGTATGACGAAGTACACGGCCAATTAGATTATCCCAAATATGAGTACAGTTTACTCATAATGGCAAAAAAACTGGAACTCAGCGATGAGTGGAAAACCTGCCGGAAAATGAGGCAAATTAACGAATATTTTTCTCAGTCTAGGAGTAGTACCAATAGACTGGTAAAACGTAGAAAAAACATGAGGAAAATTTACGTATCGCTGAGTTCTTGCACTTGTTGTGGTTTATGAGTAAACTAAAATCGAATTTGGCCGTGTATATCTAACGATGTTCATACTATGTGTTTATATGAAAATGAAACCCACAGAAGTATTAACAATATATAAGCAATTTGTGACTCTTTATCAAATCCAACGGTACATATGGAAAGGTAAATAAATTTATAAGTCATCTATAGCAGCAACATTCCATTTTGTGTAAAAATTCGCTCGAAAAAGAGAGTTAAAGTGGCCCAAAATTCGATCTAAACCCTACGTATCAATGAGTTGGATGCGTAGCTAAGCCGATGCTGTGAAATCTGAAGAGTCATACCCAATAATTAGGTTGTTTCAATTCGAGGGATTGGGTTTGTTGTAGGAAAAGTATTCGAACTTCATTTGATTCATTTTGACTTGATAAAATCAGCAAATTTCACTTTTGGATTGTTGATTGAACTTCTTATGTTAACACAATAATTTAAGCCTTAATGAGTAATCATTCACGCCTGGTCGCCAAAATAGGCCACTTGCTAATAATTTCCTTCTAAGGAGGGGTCCGACTCTGACATTCGTTGAAGAAAAAAGAACCACGCCACAACTTTCACCATGTTGGAGAAGTTCCGCCTGGCCGACCAACTGACCGACCGACCCGGCGCGTGTATTTATGTTCATGTTCATACTATTGTCGGGTTCGGTGGGAAGAGTTCTACGCATAGGATTCGCACATCGGCATCCGCAATAATGGTGGCAGTGGCAGGAGAAACTTTTGATTTATGTTCCAGTTTGCTTCCGTCGTCACGCAACGCTGGCTGCGCTCCCTTGGGCAAGGGGAACATGGAACTGCTGCTCGGGGGCAACAACAACGGCTTCAAGCATTTACAAATTCTTACTTTGGACAGAGTTTTTCGTTTTAGTTGCCTCTGATTAAACATTCCGGGGACTTTAATTGGCACAGGAACACGCAATGGTTCCGATGTGGTTTATGAATTGAGGAAATAAGAAAACACGAATACGAAGTCTTGTTGTACCGAACTGGAAAACGAATGGAATGAGAATCTAGTACGTTAGCCAGGGCCTCTGGAAGTGCTTAAATGTAAAAGTGAATGATTGGGAAAATTTTAGATTCTTATACAGTTTGTCACCTTCTTCTTCATCTTTCTCTTCTAGACTTTTCACGCTTCTCTCGCGAGCGTTTTCAACTTGGTGTTCTAGATGCACTTAAACAGTTATTAAATGAGAGTTGTATATGCCAACGAATGCATGAATTTGTTTATTGTGTGGCTTCGGGGACCTCCCTTAGTTCAGTCCGTAAAGGCGATGTAGCTGATACTGGCATACTCTGGAACTCTGTGACTAACCACTTCGCTAGTTCAAATCAACTCCAGACACGATCTCTCGCATTTCATTCCACGGGTTGTGGACTTTGGGCATGCTCCATCTCCTAATATCGATTTGCACTCCTTCAGTGCTTTCTCCACGCGTTTCACTATGTTCTTTAAGGGGTCTACTCGAAGTTGTCTATACGGCCCGTTGTTAATCTTCGTTGTCATCTGATTGTCGTAATCGTCCTTGTCCATGATAACGAGGGTAACGCGGTCGTTATCATGGACAAGGACGATTACGACAATCAGACGAAAACGAAGATTAACAACGGACCGAAGATTGTCTGCACAATACGCGTATCTGTCAAGGATAAGCAAATAAGGTAGTGGAATTAAATGGAAATTACTAATCCTTCTCTCTCTCTCTCTTTCTCTCTCTTTATAAAGGTATTCCACTAAAACACCCACATTCATCAGAATTAAATGTGTTTCTCAACATTTTGCAAGAAATTTCCCGTTTCATTATTGGGTGACGGCTCAAAGTTCATCACGGAAAGTTATGTGATGGTTTCATTGCATTGCGATACTAACAAATCTATAATATAAGGAACTGGGATTTTAACGCTAAAGATTTACTAACGGGGCCTCATAGCCTAGTCAGTAGAGGCACGGTATTACCAAGCCAGAGGCGGCGGGTTCGATTCCCGGTCCAGTCGAGGGAATCTTTCGGGTTGGAAATTTTTTGGACTTCCCTGGGCATGTCCTTGCCAAACAATATACAAATTTATGCATTGGTATTGGTATCGTAAGCTCTCAATTAATAACTGTGGAAGTGCATTTAGAACACTTAGTTGAGAGCACACAATAAGCTAATATGCGCTAAGCAATAAGCTTGAAATGCGAATAAGAAGAAAAAGAAGGATTTTAACGCATGATCTTCTGCTCAGAAAACAAAAACGGTCACCATAAGCTCAGTGAGACACTTTTATCGATTGTTTAATCAAATTGCCTTCGGGATTAAAGTGGGCCGAAGGGTCTTAGACTCTCAGAGCTTTAGATTTTTTTCCTTGATTTGTTTTCCGTCGATCTTGTTTTCCGTGCTACCGACGCCTGGGTGGCAGCTCCCACACCTGGACCCTACCTATCGATCCATCAACTCATGAACCGGGGACCATCACGCTTACCACTACACCACCGGCGCCACTAGAGCTTTAGATGTGTTTTTTTTCCATAGGAAGGGTTTATGATGGTAAGAAAATTAATTTCAATAAACTTTGGGTGGCCAATTTCACCGTGTTCAAGGTGGCGACGAATGAAAAACACGTGTACGAGTGGATTTTGTACGGACGCAATGCAAATCCTGACTTGTCTATACGGACGGGAACTAGCAAAAAAAATTGGATATATTTTTACAGAAAAATCACGGGTTCGACGTTTGTATTGCGAATATTTGACGAAGTTTTCCAAAAATGCTACAGCTGAGTATTTTAGAACAAAGAAGACATTCAAATTTCCCCAAAAAAAACCTTATTTGGTAAGCAATTTGCACGTGTGGCCAAAAGAGTAAATCTTTGGCAAGTCCCCGGCAAGGTGACAGATAACGTTAGTTTCACGTACCCACTTGCAAATAGTAGTTGTCGCCACACAACGTAAACAAAGGGACTCACCGCTGCGACGGTATTTCTCTTTGGGAAACCAATCTTTTGTTTCACCATGTGTGGATGTCAAACAACAAGCGAAAATGCCATATGAAAAGAGCGAATTTATGATTTTCGTGGTGAAATGAAATAAATCCAAACAAATTGAAACAGATTCATAGAGGCCTTCCTTATACAATCAAATGGAAATAAAAATACTTTTGTTACTTCTGTTATATTTTTCTCTGGAATATAATCAGCCTTGAGAATAATGTTTCTGAGCATAATTGTGTGATGAAGACTTGCAATAAAAAGCCGTATCAATAAAAAAGAGTTTACTTCCCCACCTTTCTATAGCGGGGTAAAAAAAAACAAAATTAATTCTTATTCGCAGTGAGAAGAAGATTTACTGTGTTAACACTAACATTTCGTAAATTCATTTAAAAATGAAGAAATAAATAAAATAAATTTAAATAAGCGTCTCACAAAAAAGATATTCAAAATGAGCTTCTAAAACGAATAAATTTTAGTGATTGTCTTTTGTTACACCCGTCCGTATCATTAGCATTGTTCCCCACCCAACTTGAAGCTTCAAGAAATAGATGAGTCGATCAGTTTTTACGTTCAGTTCTTTTTTTCACACAGTTATGGGCACAGTGACAATGTCAACTCAAATCCCATGAAGAACTCTCAAAAAATATAGTGATAATAAGAAGTAAAATTAATCGTAATTTTCGATTTTTTTTCATATGGAATAGTAATATATCGCATATTTAGCTTAAATACATTTAAGGCCTTTGACAGATATACAAAGTACACCATTGTACCATAGAGGTAGCTCTAAAACCAGAAGGTCTCGAAGAAATGCGTTCAACTATTTGGCTCAGCTCTCTCCGGTCCCAAACCAATCGATGCACCCCTAGAATCATAGCAAAATCCACGAACTCCTCATTTGATCTGTCAAACTTTCATAGCGAATCAAAACAAACATAGCGTAGTACCAGAATTTCGACTATAATGGGATACGCTTATAGATGTACTTGTGACCAATAGGCTAGTCAAGTAGTGAGTCAATTTAAAATCGATAATTTCCACCGGTTTATTGTACTCTTTTAAACTATTACCTCAAATTGAATATTTTGCTGTACTAGCTGCATATAATTAGTTCGCTCTTAATCGCTGCAAAACCATTCTATCTTTGTTTATCATCGATGACAATAGCAATATCGTCGAAAACATCGGAAGTATCCTCGCTCAATTCTCATTTGTTTCGATTCATTCGATGGCAATCACATATTTTCATTTTAAAAATCATATGTATAAGCTTTTGGTTTTGCTCTGCTCAAAGACATACGTGACTACACAAAAAAATCATAAATTGATTATGTATATGTACTAAGATTAACTTTACAATTACATTTTATTTACTGTATATCATTTCCGCATTCGCCCTATGGAGATAACACTTCTGAAATTTGTGAGTTTGACAGAACCACCAGCACCAAATTTTCGGGGTACTCTGAAAATGTACTGGACTTATCAAGTTGCCTCCGTGTTGATCTTTGGTCACTACAGGCACAATCAACAAGGAGATTTACCAGAAAGAGTGCCTGCAGAAGCGATTGCTGCCCTTCATCAACAGCCACAAAGAAAACCCTTCGTTCTGGTCCGATTTGGCATCATGCCATTATGGTAAAACTGTGATGGAGTGGTACGAAGCAAATCAAGTGGAAATTGTTCAAAATAACATAGTAGCAAATCCACCAAACTGTCCAGAGTTACGTCGGATCAAGAGATATTGAGCTCTGATGAAGCGGAAGATATCAGGAAAGAAACAAGGAATCAAAGATATCAAACAGTGCTGGTCGAAAGATCATATATGATTACCTTTGTATGGGTCCCTTCACATTGCTCAATCCCAGGCAATGAGAAAGCGGACTCTCTTGCAAAGGTGGGCGCGCAGGAAGCCGAATTTTATGACAGGCAAATTTCACACGATGAATTTTACCATTTAGTGCGTCAGAGTACCTTTTCGAGTTGGCAAACCGATTGGGACAATGGAAATGCTGGACGGTGGTTACATTCAATTATTCCTAATGTTTCTTCGAGAGCGTGGTTTAAACGCTTGGGCTTAAGTCATGACTTCATTCGCGTGATGAGTAGACTTATGTTCAACCACTACTCGCTAGATGCGCATCTCAATAGAATAATCCTCGTGGACAGCAACATCTGTCGGTGTGGAAACGGCTACGACGACATCGATCACGCAGTTTTGCAATGTATGGATAATGACGCCGCCAGAGAGCGACTTTTGAATACCCTCGAGGCCCAAAGAAGACAACCCTGTATCCCTATCAGAGACGAGTTGGGTACCCGCGATCTCTGCTATATGCAGTCGATTTATGTGTTTCTGCAAATGTCTAGTATAAGAATTTAATTCGTTTGTCTTTTGTATCTCTTTATTAGTTTTTGTTTGTCTTGTCCCCCGTCTCAATGAGTCTCATCGTCGCCCACTGGTCACCCTAGCCGGTCCAGACGAATCTAGAACCACACCACCGTTCATACTGGCGACATCGCTCTGATGAGACAACGAAACCAGGCTTGCAATTGCTCATTACAGCTAAAATGCTAGTTTTCGTAATTATGAAACTATGGGATACTATAATGATAATTTTTGTTTGTAAGGAGCAAGAAGAGGTGGTAAAGTTTGTGTATGACATATAAAATTTGTCAATTTTGCTTTCAGAAGGTCACAACTAGCGATTTTATGATCGCTGATTGCTCGCTCATCGCGTTGCTCATCGTTACAGCTAATCGCTATTGTGACCCTCTGAAAGCAAAATTGACAGGTTTTATGAGTCATATACACACACTTTACCTTCTTTTTTTGCATCTTGTAAATAAGAATTATCATTGAAATATCTCATAGCTTCAAAAATCCGAAAAATAGCATTTTAGCTGTAATGAGCATTTGCAAGCTGAACGAAACCCTACCCCAAGCTCCTCCCCTTTTCCTATCCTTCGACAATGTACCCCTCTAACCTCGAGTAAGGCGGGAGTATTCGGCCCAACTCCTACTAGACATAGAATTAAGTGAATTTTGTTACAAACAAAGAACAATAAATTATCGGCTCCGTAAAGCTAACACGATTGAGCCTTACAAATAAACGAACTAGATAAAAAAAAGATATCAAACACTTCCAACAAATTTGAACAAAGTTATAACCCCTAATGGATGAAGATAAGCGCAAAGTTCGAAAATTTGACGCAAATACCGAATTACTATGTTTTGACTTCAGGAATTTTTAAATCATATCCCATGAATCTGAAGTAAACAACTACAATTGAAATATAATGCAAAATTTGTGTTTTACTTAAGTTTCAATGTGTCTGTATTATTGTGGATACAGCCCTTATGTAGTATCATATACGAATAAGTAAAAAACGTGTATTTGAAAATGGTCAACCTTGCATACGAAAATACCCTTTTCATTCTTCATGTTTAATCCTGATGGTATCTGATGATGATGTGCATTTACTGACAGAACCCCAAGGGAGCAAAGTGCGTGGCGATGCAGTGACACAGGACGCCTGTTCCGTTGCCAAGAAGCGTGCTTGTTCACAGCATTGCACTTGGCACCCTTCCCGATCAGAAGGACATAACAAAATTATAACACGATTATTTCAATTGTTGATATTTATATCAACGTGTGTTATATTTTGATACATTAGTGAAAAGGGGTTTGTGCGAAGTTTCTCATCATATCAGAATTATAACAAAGTCAGTTTTAATTACTATCAATACATAAAATATGTATTAATGATTCCAAAATATAAGTTTATTCACTATTTTATGTTTCTAAGTGAGGATCATTAGAGGCATCTGTGTATAAATAGTAAGAAATGATGAAATGTTCGAATGATTGTTGAAAAAAAAAGATTGTTTAAATCATAAACGGCTTATGTTGCGAATTTCACAGTTTTCCACAGGGCATAGAGGTTCAGGTTGTGAAGTAGCTTCATATCTTAAAATAAAATAGGTTGTTAGTGTGCTGATATAATTGAACAAGAAGACGACATACCCATCATGACAATTCACACAAAAATAAACCCTTTCGGAGCTGGGAAAGCATTGGAAAAAACGGATAAAGCTTTCGGGAAAAGATTTGCATATCGTGAAAACATTCAACATTTTCATAAAGTCTTGCAAACCTCCTTGGGTAAGCTTGTGCCTTATGTAAAAATTCAGTGCCATAAACATTATGTCTTTGATATGAATGTTGTCATGAAATTTTGCCGATTGATCGTAACTCGAAGGCTCCTGAAAAAAGATAGGATGTTCTCAGTCTTGTCTACCTTGAATTAATAAGATAATAAATACCTATCTGGAACATCATTCATCGTATCCTTCGAAGAATTTTGCTAGTATAAAATCTTCCGATTTGTCTGATTCGTCACCAGAAAACTCTACCGACCGCGATCCGAAATAGATAGGCAGCCTACTGCTTCTGAACCAGATGATGAATGAAATTCCATCACCATAGGAATCTCATGATTTGATAGAAGATCCTCTAACAATCTTACAAAGAAGGGTATAGATATCACTTGAAAAACCGACTATCGATCCGAGGCCCGGAGGGCCGAGTGTCATATACCATTCGCCTCAGCTCGACGAGATCGGAACATGTATGTGTGTGTGTGTGTGTGTGTGCGTGTGTATGTGTGTATGTGTGTGTGTATGTAACGAAATGAATGCGCTCACGTTTCTCAGCAACCGGTTTTGAAATCGATGAACCGGTTCCGGAGATATGGCCGGAATAAGATCCGGTGAATATGGACCTTCACGCTGGATTTAACGGAAAACGTATCAAAACCATCATATACCATTCGACTCAGCTCGACGAAATCGGAATATGTCTGTGTGTGTGTGTGTGTGTGTGTGTGTGTGTGTGTGTGTGTGTGTGTACGTGTGTATGTGTATGTGTGTATGTGTGTATGTGTGTATGTGTGTATGTGTGTGTGTATGTAACGAAATGAATGCGCTCACGTTTCTCAGCAACCGCTCAACCGATTTGGACAAACTCGGCGCCAAATGATAGGTCTTGGGGTCCCATTGAACGCTATTGAACGGTTTTGGAATCGGTGAACCGGTTTCGGAGATATGGCCGGAATAAGATCCGGTAAATATAACCCTTCACGCTGGATTTAACGGAAAACGTATCAAAACCATCATGCGACACATCAAATTACTACAGAATTCAAAAATAAGATCAATGCAAGTCGTGTTAAGTGTTCCAGACCACATTGGACACACTTGGACATGTTCCGGGTACCCCGGGGAAGTTGCTTGAATATGAATTGATAAGGTGATTGGTAGCCTCACCAAATAGACTACACCCGGATATATTCCGGGTACCCCCAGGCAGTGGCGTAGCGTCACTGGATGACACGGGGGTGGGGGGCTTGGTCACTGATAATGACAATAAAATAAATAAACTTGAATAAGTAAGAAGGGTCTGATCACACCATAGGTGGATAAATTAGGGTTTTTTTTCTCTAAGATCGGCTGCTGGAATTCCACATTTATCGGGGAGACAAACCAGCTGCTGAAAAATCTTTGGCTGATGAAGCACCACACATTATGAAACGAATTCTGGCATATTATGGGAAAATAAGCCAGGAAAATGACTCTTAATTAATTAAAATGACCTACAGCTGATGAATTCCAATTAGTTATTTGACTTAGATTCATAAAAAAAGTGAAAAATAAATGACATAACGATTGCCAGAAACATGGGAAATTTTATACCTAATTTATAACAACGGTTGTTATATATGTATAATTTTGAATGCAATAGCTTATATCTAATTTTGTAATAATGTTGATATAATTATATCAAGATCTGTTATAATTTTGTTATTTTAACAACTAACCAGCCAATGTTTATAACACGTTCTGCTCCATCTTTTTGTTAAATAAATAACTCCAGTTGTTATAATTTTGTTATGCCTCTCTGATCGGGTTGGGGTTCTGTCAGTTCACATCGATAATACTGCCAATCCGCTACTTTCAACAAGAGAAATTGTGCCACCGTCAATCAAATTCAATCACTGTTTATAAGTAGCCATATCCAACTGACCTATATTGCACAATTTAAATCCGTATCAAATATCTGGATCAATCCTGCAGCAACGTCCTTCCACCCACCCCCTTAAAAACTGGGTCAAGTCCGTGCCGAAAAGCCGAGTTACAAAATCCAGCTCGGAGATAGGTCACTGCCGACCGGCTTCCTAGAATAAGCTACATATTTTCATGCATACAATGCACCGCACGATCCATAGGCGGAGCCTGTCTGCTGCCAGAACTATTTGGATCCCGGAAGCATGGAAAATATAATAAAAGAGATTGCGGATGTGGCAATCATATGCACTAACAGTATCACTCCGTGGCTGCAGAAGCAGCAGCAGTGTGATGCTTACAACAATGTGTGAAAGAGCACGCGGATTGCAGCAGCAGAATGCTCGTTTCAGGGTGTTTGTGTTTCCTACTCATGCTACACAACTGGACCTAGGGCTCTGAGGCGTCATTTTTGTCACCGACCGGAATGGGGTGGAGGGGCATTGGTATATTACATTGTAAGCAACACAAACGGAATTGTGTATGGTAGAACAACATAGTCTTTTTTGCTTCTCCTGGCCATTGGAGTTGAGACTTGTGTGTGTGTTGGTGTGGTCGCATGCGCAGTTCCGACACTGACTGTTTTCGGGGTTACACGTTCGTCGGTCGGCTGTTTGTGCGAATCGCGTTGTTGGTTAAGGTCAAGTTGCTGTCCTTTGCAGCGAGCGGTAGAACGGAATGTAGGTTTCCGGTAGCGAACGCTGGCTGCTGCTCGGCCCCGTGTCCAGTGTCCATTGACCAGAAATAGATTGAAGGTGTTTACTTATTTGCATATAACTTTATCCAGGATTTGTTGTTTCAACTCATCCTGTGCTCGATGCTCCATTTTTTTACTCTACATCGATTACTTTGTGGAAGTCAACGTAGAGAATTTCCAAGCCAAATAGCAAAAAAAAAAGTCAAGTACTTGATAACCTACCTAACTTCGAATAACTAAACCTAATTATCAAGATCGCGTATGGTGTGGTGATTTGATCTCAGATAGGCGTCTCTGAACCATTCGAGGATGAGCGTACTCCGCTCCTCAAGTGTCTGAAGACCAGCCAAGCGGTGGATCGCAGAATTCCGAGTTCGCGGGGGACTGTTGAGGATCAGCCTAAGGATCTTGATGTGGAGTTTGAGGTGATGGCACTTAGCGCAGCTCTCTCAGATTGGCAGGGAGGATGATTGTGGACGGCAAGCTTGTTTTTAAGGGAAAGGGTGAACTTTCTGTTGATAACCCAAGTAACATTGCATTATTTATGGAGGTTTAAAAGTATGCTACAAGTCTAAATCATGATCTACAGAACCCTTATAAAACCGAAATTATTACTTGGGAAGTGTGTAGAGCAACCTAATCAAGATGTTGCACTTGATGGATGTTTTGTCCACATTGGAACGGAACAGCAACTTGCTATCAAGGGTGAGACCAAGGTACACGACTACATTCGACCATTCAATGGTAGTATTATCAAGGTGGACTTTTAAGGTACCAGGCGAGACAAGCCGAGATGAATTGGAGTGCGGAAATATCATGGTCTGTGTTTTAGCTGCATTGATAAAATTTTTCCAGCTTTTGAAATAACGTTGACAAAATACTACCACCCGGAAGAGGAGGAACATCTGACGTGAAGATGTTAAGGTGATACTCTAAGGAAACCTTAGCGTGAAACTTTAAAGTCACAAATGTCAGCTTCCACAAAACATACAAATTTGAAATTGCTACTCCTTTTTTGCTGTGCTACTACTGTTTTGTGGAAGCTGACATTTGTGCCTTTGAAGTTTCACGCTAAGGCTTCCTTAGAGTATCACCTTAAAGAGGATAGGACCAAGGAGGCAGCCCTGGGAAACTCCAGCATCAACGTTGAACGTATCAGAAGGTGAATTCTTCAAGAAGACCTGGAATTATCTGCCCGACAAATACTTTTTGATGATCTTAACAAAGAAGCTCGATGCAGCTTGTTCACTATCATGCCAGACATTTTCGAACGCCTTCTCATCGTTAAACAATGCCATCGCAGATATATTGGAAACGGACTTGATCCGCTTGATGCTGTTAGTAGCCCGTGCGAGTTGGTGGATGGAAGAGTGGTCTTTCCTAAACCCGAATTGCTCTTTGAGGAAGTTGTTATTATCATTTGAAAATACCAGCAGACGGCTGAGTATCAAGAGGCTGATGGGGCAGTAGCTTTTGGCACTGGTAGGCTTGTGGATTGGAATGACTTTGGCTAGCTTCCCGCATGCAGGGAAGTATCCAAACACCAAACTTGCAAGATGCTCGAAGAAGTCAACCACCAGCGGCCTTCATGTTCTTGGTTGATTTAATGGCTGCTATCATCTCATCAGCCGATATTCTACTTTCGTCAGGGACAATTACGGGGTTGACAGCGATTCTGTACATTGCCTCCGAAACTTCAGGCTCGTGGGGACTCACCATGGCTTGGTCAAGGTTATGTAAATTCACAATGTGTTAAGCAAGAGCATTGGACTTTTCAACTGAGAATTGATCCTTGCCCCGTCACGTGGGTAGATCACCATTTCGTGGTACGTTACGGGATGTAAGATCTACCATCGATTCCTAGTCCTGACTACGTCAAACTAGGGGGACAGGATTTTTCAGTAATCCAAGGAACACATCTTAGTCCTTGTTACTTTTTATGCCTTGTTGATAGTGACAAGACTCGGCATTGTCCACCGAGGATGATCTTGAAACAAGGAAAAAATGAGTTAGTTAGTCTTCATCTTTGTGATTTCTAATCTTCTATTCGTTGTTCCCTAGTTTGAAGTGGTTAAGACTAGGGTTCTGATGCATGGTCATTATCGGTGTTATTCCTTAATTTTGTTGCTAAGAAATCCAGTTTTGACTGACACAGGGGCGCGCCTTTGGAGGGTATTTCAACACTCCGAAGAGAGATATAGAGTCGGATCCTTGCGATAAATGCAAGAATGACAACTGTGAAAAAATCGAATATTCCATCATTTCTCAATAGTGATGGAGTAATACGACATGCACTAAACTAAGGACATGGGATATACTACAATAGATCAAATTACTGGTCGCAGTGGTGTTAGGTCCCGAACAAAGGAAAAAAGGATTGATCCAAATTCTGATTAAGAGAGGAAAGGTGAGAGATGGGCCTCGGCTTATTTTTTTTTAAATCTTTGGTAATGTAAATATTCATGCTTTGCGCTCTTATATGCTTTGTTTTGTAGCTTTTGAGCTGTAGTAGCAAAACAAACGTATAATTGATTTGTGCACGATTAAATCATTGATACTATTGATTTTTTCTACTCGATAGAACGGAAATAGACGATTACGACAAAGTAGAGCTCTACCCTATGTGGATAATTCAACAGAAGCAGATTTCCGCTGATTTTATTTGGAATCTGCCACACTCTTTCCCAGATTTCCAACTCCAATCCATGAGCCTCCATCCGATCGAATCAAGGAGAAAACATGGCCACCATATGGTTCCACTCGGCACCGGCTCTTGCAAGCCGGAGGAGTTCCAGCGAACAGCGAAATTGAGTGCAAATTTATTCCTCTGCACACTGCACGGTGGTTCAAAAGCGCTAAAATGTGCGTTTTATTATTTACGTGACAATCGAGAGACCGACGGAAAACAAATCAAGGAAAAAATATGAGAAAATATAATCCAATAATTTAAATATATTGTAGCTTTTTCCCTTGATTTGTTTTCCGTCGATCTTGTTTTCCACCAATGCTACCGACGTGCCAGGAAGGCAGCTCCCACACCTGGACCCTACCTATCGACCCATCAACTCATGAACCGGGGACCAACGGCTTTACTTCCCATCCGAAGGAAGGCGTGATCAGAGATGCTATGCCTCAGAACATCTCGGCGGCGCCGACTGGGATTGAACCCAGGACTACTGGGGTGAGAGGTAATCACGCTTATCACTACACCACCGGCGCCGCTTGATATTTTAGCTTGTGTTGTATCAATCTGGGTTGGTCGAATTTTGTGCGACATCAGACCCAGAAAAAAATGCGAAAACTTTTAACTTTAATTATTGCATAACCCCACTTAGGGGCCATGCAATAATTACGTAAGCACTTTTTTGGGATTTTCAGAACCCCCCTCCCCCTATTAAGATTTAGTGATATATATATCAAAACCCTCCGTCCCCTTTTTGTTAAATCTTAAGTTCGATATTTGAATGGTCTGTAAAGGCCGTTCACACCAAAATCTGGACTGAGTTTAACGATTTTTATTCAGTCAAATTACTGCGAAATGGGTTGAATTTTGTGTTTTTCTCATAACCAATAAGGGTAAGAATGTAAATCACATGCATTGCTTCTACGAGAGCTAAGATATTTTTGAGACTCCTTCCCTCCCATGTAAGAAAAAGTAAGAGAATTTCGAACCCCCCCTAGGTGCTAACGTAATAATTGAATGACCCCTTAATCGAATATCAAAGAGCTTCAAGGCAGTTCCATTATTTCAGAAAGATTGCAAGAACTTTACAGTTGTTGGTAAAATTTATGTTATACATTTAAAGATCTTTAAAAAAGCAACGTGAACTTCAAGGCAGCTCTGAAAATTTCCAGGCAGTTCCATGCATAGCATGAAAATAGATTGAACTTTCGGGCAGTTTCATTAATTTCAGGAGAATATCGGGAACGTCCAAGAAGTTCCGAGAACTATAATGTATAGTCCATAAATCTTCAGGGAAGTTTAGTGAACTTAAGGATAAGTTCAGAAACTTCACAGAAATTCCGAGACGTTCACCGAACTTCAGGGAGGCTAAGAGATCTTTAGGTCAATTTCAGATCATCATTAGTAAATTAATGAGAACTTCAGGGAAGCTTCATGAACTCCAAGAAAGATAAATTCACAGCAATTGTTGGAACTTTGAAGAAGATATGAGGAATTAATGTCAAGGAAGTTTCATAAACAAACTGCGAGAAGTTAAGGAAGTTCCGTAGATTTATGGAATGTTTTTGGACACTTCAGGGGAGTAGAAAGAACTTCAGTGCGGTTTCACAGTAAATCTGCAGAAACTTTTACAAAGTTCTGCGCCTTTAGGAATATCCAGAGAAATTCAGGGAATTCGTGAGAACTTCGAAGATGTAGAGAGATCTTTAAAAAAAATGAATTCCAAGTACCTCAGAGAAGCTAGGTCTACAGATCTTTGTGGAATCACGGACATCTTATGAGCAGTTCCAATAACTTCAGAGAAGGTCTGGAAACTGCAGAAAAGTTCAGCCCTTCGGAAAAGTTTTAAGTGTAGGTGTGAGATCTGTTAGTGTTAGTTCTGATAAATTCAGAACAGTTACATGGACGTCGCTAAAATTTCAAGAACCCTGAAAAAGTTTCGAGAATTTCAAAGTAGTCCAGAGATCTTCATAAAGCTTAAGAAACTTTGGGAACTTCAAAGACGCCTCCTTTAGCTCAGTCGGTAAAGGCACAGCTACAGAGCAAGACCATGCTGGAGGTGGCTGGGTTCGATTCCCGGTCCAGTTTAGGAATTTTTCGGGGTTGAAAATGTCTCGACTTCCCTGGGCATATAGAGTATGATTGTACTTGTCACACAATTTTACTAATACAAAAATGACACAGGCATCGAAAGCTCTCAATTAATAACTGTGGAAGTGGATCTAGAACACTGAGAATTGAGAGCACGAAATAAGTTGAGTTGAGAGCACGCAATAAGCTAATATGCGATAAGCAATAAGCTTGCAATGCGAAAAAAAAAGAAAGTAGAAAGGATCGTATTACCGTAACTTCATAAGAATTGTTGGAACTTTGAAGAGATTCTGATGAATTAAAGGAAATGCTGATAATTTCAAGGAAGATTCATAAACAAATTGCGAGAAATTAAGGCAGTTCCGAAAGATTCTGGAATGTTTTGGATACTTCAGGAGAGCTTATAGAACTTCAAGGAGATTCTGTTTACTTCAGGAAAACTGCTAAAACTTTTGCGAATTTCTGAGAACGTCGAGAATATCCAGAGAACTTCATGGAAGTCGAGAGAACTTCAAAGATGTAGAGAGAACATGAAGACAATTGTGGATCCCAAGTAACTACCTCAGATAAGCTAGGTCTAGAAATATTTGGGGAGCTACAGAGATCTTATGGGCAGTTCCAATAACTTCAGAGAAGTTCCGAAAACTGCAAGAAAGTTCAGCCTTTCGGAGAAGTTTTGAGCGTAGGTGTAAGATCTGTTAGCGATAGTTCCGATAAATTCAGATCATTTCCATGAACATCACTAAAATTTCGAGAACCCTGAAAAAGTTCCGAAAATTTCAAAGTAGATCTCCATTAAACTCAATTAAAAATTTTGGAATTTCAAAGAGCCTCCGTTAGCTCAGCCGGTAAAGGTGCAGCTTCAAAGCCAGATCATGCTGAAGGTGGCTGGGTTCGATTCCCGGTCTGGTATAGGAATCTTTCGGGTTGGAAAATTTCTCGACTTCCCTGGGCATAGAGTATGATTGTACTTGCCACACAATACTAATTCAAAAGTGGTACAGGCACCAAAAGCTTTCAATTAATAGCTGTGAAAGTGCATTTAAAACACTTCGTTGCGAGCAAACAATAAGCTTATATTGATAGCTTGAAATGCGAAGAAAAATCCAAATAACAATTTTAGCTGCTGATCAGCGTATGCAGCCAAAAAACGGCCCATACATCTAAAGTTTGCCTGTATAATCTAGTCTGCAGCTTAAATTGTTTGTTCAGAGGAATCGTATCACCGTTACTTGATAAATGATGGAGGAACTTTAAAGAAGTTCTGAGGAATCAAAGGAAATGTTGTTAATTTCAAGGAAGTTTCATTAACAGAGATACTGAAAGAAGAAAAGGGAAGTTTCGAAAAATTCTGGAATATTTTGGAAACTTCAGGAAAGCTTGAAGAACTTCAAGGCATTTCCATTTGCTTCAGGAAATTTTCATAAACTTCTTCAAAGTTTTGAGCACTTCAGGAATTTTCAGTGAACTTCAGGGAAGACAGATGAACTTCAGAATTGTAAAGAGAACTAAAAGAGAATTATGGAACCCAAGTTCTTTAGAGAAGGTAAGTCTAGAGATATTTGGGCATTTACAGAAATCTTATGGACAATTTCAATAATCTTAGAGAAGTTCCGAAAACTGCAGGAAAGTCCAGACTTCCAGAAAAGTTTTAAGCATTAGCGTAAGTTCCGATAAATTCAGAACAGTTCAATGAACTTCGCGAAAATTTCGAGAAGCCTTCCAGAGATCTCCAGAAAATTTAAGAAACATCTTCGAAAGTTTGGGAACTTCAAAGAAGTCACCTTTAGCTCATTCAGTAAAGGTGCAGCTACAAAGAAAGACCATGCTGGAGGTGGGTGGGTTCGATTCCCGGTCCGGTATAGGAATCTATCGGGTTGGGAAATTTCTCGACTTCCCTGAACATAGAGTATGATTGTACAACAACAATTGGCGTCGCCGGCGCCGGTACTGTAGTGGTAAGCGTGACTGCTTTCTAACACCCCAATGGGTCTGGGTTCAATCCCAGCTGAGGTCGGTGGGATTTTTCAGAGGCATAAAAATCTCTGGTCACGTCTTCCTTCGGAAGGGAAGTAAAGCCGTTGGTCCCGGCCCATGTGTGTTGTGAATGGGTGCGATATCCTACGCAGGTGTGGAAGCTGCCTTCCTGCACATTCGGTTGCCGTCAATGGATGGCAATCGATGTCCGTCGGTGATTGGCACTAGATTGCGGAACAGAGACCGACGTTAAATAGAGTAAAAAAAAAAAAAAAAAAGAAAAAAAGAAAAAAAAAACTATTGTGGCAACAATTACAAAAATGCCAAAATGGAACAGACATCGAAAGCTCTCAATTAATAACTGTGGAAGTGCATCTAGAACACGAAGTTGAGAGCACGCAATAAACTAATATGTGATAAGCAATTAGCTTGAAATGTGAAGAAGTAGAAGACGATTAAAAAGAAGAAGAAGAAGAAGAAGAAGAAGAAGACATATTAAGGTAATTCTAGAGAATTTAATGGATGTTCAGAGATATTTCTGATAGCCCTAATAACATCAGGAAAGTCACTATTGAGGAAGTTTTGAAAAGGTGATGGTTTTGTTTCCATAATTTCAGCACGTTTTCATGAACTTCAGGAAAACCATATTAAAAATCTTAGATCGACATTTATTATTTCGTTTTAATTTCAGGTACATTGAGGGGACTTAAATTTATACCAACTATTTGCAGGCAATTCCAAAGAACTCAAGGAAATTTAAGCGATTTCCGAGAGGGCGGCTGTATCTTAGATGCAGGAAAAATTTTGCTTTGCTGTTATGAGATGCGTCCAAGCTTAGTAGATCGAAAGAAGATTGACGAAGGTTTTGAAGATTTCCTGCAAATAGCTGGAGAGCGATGTGAGTAAAAGGATTTAGATGCAGGAGCAGAGTTGGGAGAAAACCGGTTACGTACCGTTGCGGTTCACCAAAGCACAATATGGACTGCAACACATCGTGTTTGGTTTAGATGCTGGTTGTGTTTTCATCAAAGCTTGTAAACCACCTCGGATTTCAAAATGGTGTCAGACATCGATTTCTGGTCCCTAAACGTCGTCCCAATTCCAAAAATACTCATATTGTGGGGTATTTGAAAGTATTTCCCAGTTTTTCTCCAACCGAAAGCCACCATCTTGAATTTCAAAATGGCGTCAGACATCGCTTTCTAGTCCCTACCCATCATCCCGATTCCAAAAATACTCATATTGTGGAGTATTTGACAGTATTTCATAGTTTTTCTCTAACCGAAAGCCGCCATATTGGATTTAAAAATGGCGTCAGACATCGATTTCCGGTCCTTACCCGTGATCCCGTCACCACGATTCCAAAAATTCCCATATTGTGGGGTATTTGACAGTATTTCCCAGTTTTTCTCTAACCAGAAGCCGCCATCTTGGATTTATAAATGTTATCAGGCATCGATTTCCGGTCCCTACACGTCCTCTCGCTTCCAAAAATATCCATATTGTGGGGTATTTGACAGTATTTCCGAGATTTTCTCTAACCGGAAGCCGCCATATTGGATTTCAAAATGGCGTCAGACATCGATTTCCGGTTCCTACATGTCACCACGATTCCAAAAATACCCATATTGTGGGGTATTTGACAGTTTGACACTTTGAATTTTTATCATCTAAGCTTTAAATCACTTGCAGATTCGGCAGCACTGTACCTCCATTTACAGCTTCTTCGCCCAACCGTTTAACCATGTTCAGCAAAAACCAGGTTCGGTTTGCAAAAACTGAACCGAATCCGTGGTTGATATTCCATACACCCGACCCCAAACTCGTTTACACGTGTAGACGGTGCTGATGGACTCGGTTGTGTTTTCGAAACAGAGGTCCGGTTTTGGTTTCAGTTTCGTTTACCGTGTAAACGAAATGAAAACTTTACACTGTGTGCACCATTCGTTCACACGTGTTGCGATTTTGAGGACCGTACCAGTACATGTGTGTACCGGTTGGTTTTCTTGTCCACCACTGTGCAAGAGTTGAAACAAGCTTTTTCGTAGATTTATTAGCTAACGTGAGATCTTCCGACCATCTACAATTCAGATTTACATGTGTCGCACCCCCAGAAAATTTCAGGAAAACTGAAACCTGGCGACACCTAGTGCTGCGGTCACGGAAGTGGTCCAATAGGAACGAAAAAATCACCGTGAAACTACATTCATGAATAAATAAATCTACGAATTTCCATGTATTTAGCCCCAATAAAAATCCTAAAGAAAGGCTATTTTTCGGGTCGCCAGAGTGTACTACCCCCTTAAGCTTAAGCGCTGTTTGCAGAATTGAGAGAACGTGACGGAAGATCATTGCAAATCTGTTAATTTCAGAAAAATAACGGAACAGTTTTCAGAAGTTCGCAGATTTACAAGAAGTCCAGAGAAATTAAGAAATGTTTAAAAATCTTCAGTATTATTTTTGGATTTTCAGAGAAGTTCAAAGTGCTCAGAAGAAAGAGTATTTCAAGAGCTTTGGAGTAGTTGCAAGAACTTCTGGAAGATCAGAGAACATTGGGACAGTTCGATTCATTTCAGGGAAATTAAAAAAAATAAAGAATTGATTAGAATTCAAGACGTTCCTAGAATCCCAGAATACTTGCGGGAACTTTACAGATGATTGAGGAAGCTTTAGGGAAGTCCACAAAAGTTCAGGGAAATTTTAAGGTTTCAGGAGAAGTACAGTGAACATTAAAGTTTTCATTCTAAAACATAGGAAGAACTTCAAGGCAGTTCCAGGGCTGTTACAAAATTTTCTAAATATGATCCGCGAAATCCGCGGTTTCTCAAAAGAAATCCGCGACTTCAAATACTAATCCGCGACAACAAAAAACTGTTTTCATTGCCTAAAAATACCATTGGTATACTACTACATGGTAGTTCAAGCTTGTTGCTTATAGCATATTAGATTTTTGCCTGCTCTCAACTTAGTGTGCATTGAAGTACTTTCACATTTTAATTGAGAGCTTTCTATGCCTGTACCATCCTATGCCCAAGGAAGTAAAGAAATTTTCCAACCCGAAAAATTAATAGACCGGACGGGAATCGAACTCAGTCACCTCCAGCATTAACTTGCTTTGTAGCTACGCCTTTACCGACTGAGCTTAAGGAGTATTGTTTGTAATCTTTGAAAAAATAACAATGTATCATGGGTTATTTATGTATAGTTTAAATTCTGAGTAATTAGTGAACGTAATAAAACACCCTTACATTATGAGATTCTATTGAATAATACCGGCCTAGATTTGATGAAACTTTATTAAAAAAATAATGCATTTTCATTTGAAATCCATTTTTTTTTTGAGAACTAACCTTTGCGTCTCTGACGTATTTTGCTGTCCTAAATGTTGTAGTTAATTTGGCTCTAGTTTTATCAATTTTTTACTGATTCAAGCCAAACACCCTGCACATAATCCAGAGTTTCATAAGTCACACTTGTTGGTCACGTCGCGGTTATGTGTTTACACGGATATTCCTTGGGGTCTTTCTAATGGTGAGACATTTTCATGATAGTTTTTATTTCGAATATGAACCTTTTCGATGTCAAATTATAACCGAATCGTATATATGTGACTTTAAGGATCATGCGACTACTAGATCAACCGAGATTGGGATAATGTCTTTAGTATCGAAATATTTCCAGACAGATGCACAGTGTCTACGTGGATCATGCATGAACTATTGCTATGTATACTAGATGTTTTAGGATCTCTAAACCATTCTGGAGTTCAGATGATTTATTTTACTAGATCAACCATGACAGGAATAAAGTCTGTAGTATCGAAATATGTCCATACAGATTCATAGTGTCTATATGGATAAAATGTATGATTTATTTCCACGTATACCAGATGATCTAGGTTCTCCAAATCGTCCTGCAGTTCAGATGATTTGTTTTACTAGATCAACAAAGACTGGGATAATATCGATTTGTAAATCTTAGAACATTTGGCATACACGGAAATAGGTTGGCATGGTCCACATAGACACTGCAAATTTGTTTGGACATATTTCGATACTACAGATATTGAATTAGTCTTGGGTTAACTAGAAGAAAAATAATCTGATCTCCAGAATGATTTCAGAACCTATAACATCTTGTACACGTAGCAATAGGTCGGGCACGATCCACATAGACACTTTGAATCTGTTAGGACATATTTCGATATTACAGACACTATTGCAGTCTTAGTTGATATAGTAGAACAAATCAACTGAACTTCAGGACGATTTGGAGAACCTAGAATATCCGGTATACATGGCAATTACTCGCGAATATAAAAAAAAAAACATGAATATGTCTCACGTTGCATAGACCAGGGATTTTTCCGTGTAAATCCGGTGTGACTTATGGAATTGAGATAATTTCTCGATTATTTGCAGGGTGTTTGGTTTGAACCGGTAAAAAATTGAGAGTGAAATGAACAACAAAATTGATGACAGCAAAATAATCCGGGACGGAAAGGTTACAATGAATTCCACAGTTTTTGTGACAGCACATCAGCTCCTTCGCGATTTTCGCGACATCATTTAATGTTTCCGTGATTTTCACGACTGAAAGTTCAAATCCGCGACAAATCCGCGAAAATCGCGAAATCCGCGAAATTTGCGAAATCCGCGCCTGTTGTAACAGCCCTGCAGTTCCATTAACTTATGGAAACTTGTGTAGCTTTCAGGACTTCCAGTCAGGGATCAGGTGCTACTCAATTTTTTGCAAGTAAAACACACGCTGTTGCGAGACTGCACTTTCATTTCCAAAGAGACGTGAAAGAGCATTTTAAATCGTGCAGCACATTTCATTCTTCTTGTGTTGGAGAGCTGCCGCTCCAATGGTGTTAAGTCTCTTTCTCTCACGCTTTGTTTCTCCGACAGGGTACTTTCTCTATAACTGTAGCGTTGTAGGATAGCTAGCATCAGTGCTGTTAATTTTGTCATTCGATTGAAGATGAACCAATACAACTATTCAATCGATTCTGTGAAAAAAATTCTCTCGTACCCATCATTTGAAGAGCCCCTTTCTCATTCGAAGCTCGTTGTCACTGTCAATTGAGTCAACCACTATCATTTGATATATGACAGTGGAGTGTGGAAGAAACCCAGCAAAATGGTCCCGAACAGACAAGTCGACCCGATGTCGGATCAATGTAAGGCTAATTTAAGGTCAATGTCGACCAAATGTCGTGTTGTTGTCGGGTCAATTTGGGGTTTATGTCGGATCAATGTCAGGTCAACATCGGGTTGGGGTTTCATAGAAATCAGGTTGGTGTCGGGTTGGCTTAGATTTTTCGCCGGAATGTCGACCAGAGCTAACCCCCTTGTGAAGAAAATTACACATCGATCTTAAAAACATAGCTTTAGGAAAATCATCAAAATTTGCATTTTCATTCGCTTTTGAATACCATGCAGTCAGTGCAACATATATTATGTGAGTGTAAAAATATTCTGCACCCAGCCTAAAATATGCAGCCATTCTCGAAATCTCTAAGCCGCGTCTCTCCCGATTGAAAAGTGCTACTCCCGTCATAACACCGTGCACTACTCGATTGTGCTATACGCAAGTAGCACCTGAGCTGTCCAACTACTTTCTCCTAAATATGAAATCTCTCTCTCCTTAGTCTCTTTCTCCTTCCAAATATAAGGGACGCGCTCCCTTATTTTAGAGTAGCACCAGTGTTTTTTGCACCACTCTGAGTTTTTAGTCAATCCCTGCTTCCAGTGAACTTTAAGGAAGTCCCGAGAATGTAAGAAATTCCTTAGCACTTCGAAGAAGTATATATAATTTCATAAATGTTTACAGAATTTTGCGACAGTTACGTGAATTTCAGTACAGTACCGAGAACTACGTCTTAGATAGTTTTACGCCGAGCTATATGCAGACAAGTTTTCCTCATACCTCAGTGTCAGTTTGAGGGATACATAAGATATACATAAATTTCTATTTTTGGGATATTTCCTTCTTAATGGGAGCGCATGGATTTTAGGTGGGCAGAGCGCGCTCATTTAAGAAATCAATGAGCCATCAGTTCTAAATTTACCATAACAGTACTGATAATCATGCGTTGCAAAGGCAGCTCCAGCTCCTCCATAAGAAGTGAGGCTGGTTCAAAACGGTAGGGTGGTAGACTATCTGGAGCTGCTTCCGTGACATCCGCAGAAAATACAGGAGAGCTTGTTTCTTGGCTGGAGCTACTTGTGGAACATTCCAGTTGAAGCACTTTATTCTACAGAAGGAGGCTGAAGTTCTCTGGACTTCTTGAAAATCTGCGAACTTCTTAAAAATTACCCGGTATTTTTCTTAAATTAATAGATTTGCAATGATTTTCCGGACGTTCCCTCAATTCTCGAAAAAGCCCTAAAGCTTACGGAACCAATTTTAACATGTTTCTGCATTTTCTTGATGATCTCACAATTCTCTGGAATTTTATGTAGTTCACGTGTGGAATTCCATGAATTTTTTGTAACTTATTAGTTAATTTAGCAATTTACCTTAAATTAAAACGAAATAATAAATGTAAACTTCAGGTAAATCCAGTGAATGTAAGCAAATCATTTCGAGGAATTCTGAAGAATTTCACAAATGTTTCCAAATATTTTAGGGCAACTTCAGCACAGTTCCGAGAACTACGTCTCAGATAGTTTTATGGCTTGCTAAATGCAGTGTCAGTTTGAGGGAACTAAGTTGTATGTACAGGCAGATATACATACATTCCTCTATTATAATTAAGGGCACTCCTGGTGCGTTACGAAGGCAGGTCCAGCTCCTCCATAAGAAGTAAAGATGGTGCCAAACGGGGTGGTAGACTATCTGGAGCTGCTTCCGTGACATCCGCAGAAAATACAGGAGAGCTTGTTTCTTGGCTGGAGCTACTTGTGGAACATTCCAGTTGAAGCACTTTATTCTACAGAAGGAGGCTGAAGTTCTCTGGACTTCTTGAAAATCTGCGAACTTCTTAAAAATTACCCGGTATTTTTCTTAAATTAATAGATTTGCAATGATTTTCCGGACGTTCCCTCAATTCTCGAAAAAGCCCTAAAGCTTACGGAACCAATTTTAACATGTTTCTGCATTTTCTTGATGATCTCACAATTCTCTGGAATTTTATGTAGTTCACGTGTGGAATTCCATGAATTTTTTGTAACTTATTAGTTAATTTAGCAATTTACCTTAAATTAAAACGAAATAATAAATGTAAACTTCAGGTAAATCCAGTGAATGTAAGCAAATCATTTCGAGGAATTCTGAAGAATTTCACAAATGTTTCCAAATATTTTAGGGCAACTTCAGCACAGTTCCGAGAACTACGTCTCAGATAGTTTTATGGCTTGCTAAATGCAGTGTCAGTTTGAGGGAACTAAGTTGTATGTACAGGCAGATATACATACATTCCTCTATTATAATTAAGGGCACTCCTGGTGCGTTACGAAGGCAGGTCCAGCTCCTCCATAAGAAGTAAAGATGGTGCCAAACGGGGTGGTAGACTCTCTGGAGCTGCCACCGTGACATCCGCAAAAAACACTGGAGAACTTGCTTCTTGGCTGGAGCTTTTTACTTGCGGAACGTTCCGTCTGAAGCACTTTCTTCTACAGAAGGAGGCTCATGTTCACAATTTTGTTGAAATTCTTCTTTCGTTTGAAAATGCCGGAAGCCTTGATTCTTTTCCATGAATCCTCGTTGAAAAAAGTTTTAGTGCTGGTTGTTTACAATTTTATCAATTTGGAAATAAGTAGTTATCACTGTTTTAAAATATATATTTCATAGCTAACACGTTTTATTCTGGTTGCTTAT
Source organism: Ochlerotatus camptorhynchus (assembly GCF_037179485.1). Lineage (NCBI taxonomy): Eukaryota > Metazoa > Arthropoda > Insecta > Diptera > Culicidae > Ochlerotatus > Ochlerotatus camptorhynchus. The sequence goes on from NW_027040564.1 coordinate 85,067, forward strand.
AATACAACTATGGGATTCGTTGGATTGGTTGTTGGATTTTATGAGAGCAATTCAGATTGTTTGTTTTTTTTTCGGAAATTCACAGCAATCATAAAACCTTTCATTAATCAAAACAGCATTGACATTGGACCAAACAATCATAATTGTTCGTTTCCTTCTTTACCACATTCACATTTTAGCAAGGAAAAAAATTTAAGCATGTGAATAAATGTATCAATGATATATTTACGATTTTCATACCAATGGTTGATTGAAATTGAAATCTTATTTAACTAGATTTAAACAAAAATGACCAATGTTAAACCTTCTGGGAGGTGACATTTGGCCAACACACATTTGATTAAAATATCTTAAAATATGTTAATGTGTCGTAGCTATTAGGAGTACACTTGGTCGTCTATCCGCATAAAAGAGTGTTGTTGCTGCAATAAAACCATTATAAAATTCGAATAAAACCAAGCAGTTCTAGATTTGTTACTTGGAATGATCTTCAATGCGTACCAATTACTATACTAAATGAGACTGTGCACAACATAGCTTGTGTACTAGGGCTAATGTCCCTAATGTCGGCCTTAGTGTCCCTAACATTGGGCCCATATATAAAATTAGAAAGAATACATATTTTTGATAGTTTTCCAATAGCAACCAAAAATATGAATATGTATTGTCCAGAAAAATTAAGGAACAGGATAATTTTTGAAATACGATTTGTGTCCAACGAAAGAACCATTCTGCCCCAGTGTGCTCCGGAACGCCTTGGCGACATAAATCCCGCACTGTTTCCACTTCCCCATCAGCACAGTGCACTGCAGTCGCAACGGTGTGACAGTCGCAAAGGACGCCAACGCATCCGTTCGAGAAAGATTGATTGGCATCCGCTTTGGGCACGTTCGGAAGTTTTATTTTTGGGTGGGTTGGTAGCGAAATCGTAAACAGCCGCAGTAACAATAGCCGGAAGGATAGGTCAGGACGATACGTGCGGAGGTAGGAAGCTGGCAGACGCGCCAGGGTGTTGACCTACTTTTAATGGTGATGACGATGACGTTGCTGCTGATGATGATGGTGGTGATGATGACGATTCGCGCAGTTAGCAACAAGAGACTCCGGCGGGAACAACGGAAGAGCCTGTGAGAGGGATGGCTACATTGTTGCATGGCCGCCAGGATTGTCGAAGTCCTAGTGTATACAATACAAGCGTACACACACATACACAACCACTCCAGCGATTTCGGTAGTCTTTGTGGGTGCCATGTGCCACATTGTACAACTACCGTTACATTTCCCGATGGTGGCTGGGTACCAATGCCCTATGTAATAATATCCAAGGGGGAAATAGATCCTCTTCCACAAGTGCGCGGAAAGTCCGCACTGCCGCGGCCTGTGCTGTGTATGTCAAGTTCAGAACAGCCATGTGTTCACATTCGTATTGAGGTTAGGGTTTTGGGAGCAGTGTCAATGGGGCAAGCAGCAGCCGAATGGAATAGACTGAACTCGTTGGTTGGCTTGGTGGTCGAGTTTATCGATTTCGGGCCTTGGTTGAACAAATTTGGCGAAAATGTGACTATGTCGTTCAACACCACCACCACCAACATTGCCATCCAGCCCTAAGGAGGAACCATCGACGATGGCAAGTGGCACCTCATGCTCGGTGTAATCCAAAGCGGAAGCATTCGATTGTCGGATGATTTATAGGACATTTGGGAAATTGATTTTGTGGATGGTGTTCGGGTGAATCGGTAAATCAATTGACCATATCGGTGGGTAATGGCTTTAACGAGTCGGACGCTATTTATAGAGGCAGGTTCAGTTCTCTAGAAGATTCGGTAAAATAATGACCTCGACTTCTATATTGGCATTTCTTGCATTCCCAGGTACACACCTAGTATTTTATTCCAAGTTCGGTAATTTATTTCACAGCTAAGTATGTAATGATTTTACCGAAATATTTGAGTTCAATAAAAGCATAGCTGTAAGTCATACTGTATGGAACCGTAAAGTTTTGCTGAAAGTGTGCTATAATATGGTTGTAGGAATCATCTTAATGTGAATTGTGGACAAACATAATCCGGTAACTTTCAAAGGATAGAACTTTCGAAAATATAGACAACAACCAGTGGGCCATTTCAGCCTGATATTCCCTGATTTTCCAGCAATTTTCAAAAAACTTTAAAGTGCAGTGCCTACCAGTTTTTTGGGAACACAACCCCATCAGCTATTACTTTCCTCATTTTTTCATTCAATAGCACATGGACCTCTAACCCAGTACCATTTCAAATTGAATAAAGCATTCGATACACTTCATAGAATGCAAAAAAAATGCAGTTCTCTCTGAAAGTGCCTTGAAAATGTCTTTATAACAGACATAAGGTAAAGGGTGTCCACGATGAAATTGCCACACACAAAATTGATTCGCAAAATTCGAGTTTTCATCCGATTGCCATCAAATTTTCAGGGATTGAGAAATAACTATTAAACTTCATTTTACCATTTTACTCGTATTTTATTTACAGTCCATACGCAAATGCCCGCACCTTGGCCTTAACCCCGGCCATAAGATTCTGCACAACCTGTGAATCAACCGTTTTTTGCATGTAAACCCATACTTTCTTCAGTTCCTCGACTGTCTTCACTACCTTAGGTCGTTTAAGAAGGTGCTGCTTCATAATCGCCCAGTACTTCTCGATGGGGCGGAACTCCGGAGTGTTGGGAGGGTTGAACATTTTCGGCACGAAATTGACCTTATTGTCCGCATACCACTTCAGCACGTCCTTGGAGTAGTGGCATGAGGCCAAATCCGGCCAGAAGATTGTTGGGACGTTGTGGGCCTTCAGGAGAGGAAGCAGCCGCTTCTGGAGGCACTCTTTTATGTACACCTGTCCGTTCATCGTGTCCTGGGTCACGAAAGGTGCACTCCGCTTCCCGCACGTGCAGATGGCTTGCCAAACCAGGAATTTCTTCGCAAATTTGGACATCTTCTGAGTACGGACATGCTCCGGAACGCTGAACTTATCCTTGGCCGTGAAAAACAGGTTGCCGGGGATCTGTTTGAAGTCGGCCTTCACATATGTTTCGTCGTCCATGATGCAGCATTCAACTTTCGTCAGCATGTTGAGGTACAACTTCCTGGCACGGGTTTTGGCGGACTTGTTCTGCTTCTCGTCACGATTAGGGGCCTTTTGTACCTTGAACGTTCGAAGCCCAGCCTTAGTTTTGGCCTTCTGGACAAAACTTCGGCTTAGGTGCAGCTTCTTAGCCACATCCCTAACGGAGGCGTTCGGATTTCGGTTGAAGGCCCCAACTACGCGGTTGTGATTTTTGGTGTTGTACGAAATACTTTTTCCTTCACTTCTGGGCTTCCGATCGGTGATCAACCGTTCCTCGAACCGCTTAATCACTCGCGACACCGTGGAATTCGCGATTCCCAACGTTTTAGCGATGGAACGATGCGAGAGATCCTTGTTCTCGTGATGAATGCGCAAGATTTTATCACGCACGAGCTGTTCTTTCGACTCCATTTCCGCGAGTTTTGATCACAGGACTTTAAAACCTGCAGGATGTAAATAATGCACTATGAACTAAATCCACCCAAATTTTCATTAAATTCTACCCAACGGTTAAAAAGTTAGAGCAATTTCATAGTGTGGCAATTTCATCGTGGACACCCTTTAAGGTAAGATATGAACCACGAGATGAAGGATCCAGACACTCCGAGTTTCTCAAGTTTGCTCAAAAGAATGTTGAGGTCTACTCGGTCAAATGCAGCCTTGAGATCAGTGTAAACCACGTCCATTGCCCGAACGCAGAGTGACACGAATTCGGTCAAATTGGTTGTAGCTGACCGTTTTGGGTAGAATCCATGCTGAGCCGTGGAGATGTAATTTTTACAAGAGCTGAAGAGTCCCTCATTGATGATGATCTCGAATACTTTGGAGCTTCAACATAGTGATGTGATTCCTCTGTAATTCTGGACATTCCTTTTATCACCTTTCTTGTGGACGTTTGAACATATTCGAAAATTTCCTCGCCTCAGGAAATTTACTCTCCTGTAGTGACAGATTAAATGACTTCACCAAGGGAGAGAGCAACGACTCCGAGCACAGCTTCAGAACGAACGCAGGAATGCCGTCGGGCCCGGCAGCAAACGAGAGTTTCAACCTTTGAAGAGCTAGATTGACGGTATGTTCACTGATGTGAAACGGACGGACCTCAAATGCATCTATTGGAGAATCTCTTATGGCAATCGTGAATTGATTTGGTGATCCGGTTCAGATTCAGCGGTTTGCTCAACGAGACGAACTGACAATGGCAAACCGACTTCGTTCTTTTTAGAGTTTACAAACGACCAGAAACGCTTTGGATTTCTGCGAAGAGATGATTGCGTACGGAAGACATATCGTCGATACAGGAATCTGTTGCATATCCTATAGTCGATACTTGCGCGGTTGAACTCCTGCTTCGTAATGTACGAACGATGTTGGCAGTATCTTCGTAGCGATTTAGCCCTATACCGTTTCAGTCGACGTAAGTGACCGTTAGACCACGGTGGCTTTGGTGCGGGGCGGGCAATAGGTACAAATTCAGCCATGGTATCCCAAATCATAGGACTGAAATATTCAACGGCATCGTCAACACATCCAGCTAATTCTAATGGTCGCCAATCGATACCGGAAATAGCATCACTAATCGCAACATAGTCGGTTCGACGGAAATCCAGTGTACGATTATTTTCGGAACAATCATTAAAAACGATTGGTGCTGAGAGAGGTTCATCAGGACGTCTAAAGCAGGGTGGTCTGCATCAAGAAAGATCAGAGGTTCTATGGCATCCGAAACGGTGCATGCCAGAGTTGCAGCTTCGTTAGACATGGTCTAGGTCTATATGGAAGCGAATACATCATATCAAGAGCCGGTACCGGTGGTGTAGTGGTAAGCGTGACTGGGGGCGATATCCTGCACATCCGATTGCCGTTAATGAATGGATGACAATAGATGTCCGTCGGTGATTGGCACTAGGTTGCGGAACAGATACCGACGTTAGATAAAGGAAAGAAGAAGAAATTATATCAAGAAGACTGGCAACTATGCCAGCATTCAAGGGAAAGATACAATAGTGCTGTGCTTGAGCTAAGGTGTAAGCAACGCATAGTAAAATGAGCAAATACTCAAAACGAATTTATCTTACATCCAATATAAGGCTGGATTTATTACATCATTTACATGTGTTTCATACAACAAATGTGATGGCAGCTCTTGCAATCGACTGCAGCGTACAAGCAAGATTTACAGAATGAATATTTTTGTTAAAAACCTTCCCCTTCAATGTCGTCTAGACGCAATGCATTTGGGAAAACACATTTTTGTACGAAATATAAGCCAACATGAAAACAACAAAATTATTTTAAAAACCTACTGGCAACCACATTACAGAATCTGTTAATATTAAAAAATAATTTCATCAAATCAATTCATATAATCGTTTACGAGTATTTTTTTTTAATTTCACTGAATCACACTCCGCACACCAATCTTGGATCAACATTTTTCTCAGTGTGCCGCAAGTGTAACGTTGGTGTATACGAATAGTACGGTATATTTGGCAACCCAGTATTTCTGACAGCTTGAATGTTTAGGTTTGCAATCGAAACGGCCCCGGAAATGTCGAATATCGTGCTCGATAAGGATTTCTTCTACCGACGAAAAAGCCTCTACGTCAGCTGGAAGGAACCAGAGTTTTCCCATGATGATTCGCTGCAGAAGGTGGATTGCATTCTGACGGCGGTCCGTAGACGAGGAAACCATTTACAGCAAATCAACCTCGCTGAAGACCTGGCTGCTGGGATACGAGCTGATCGATACGATTACGGTGCTGTGCGAAAAGTCAATCTTTTTCCTGACCAGCAATAAGAAGGTTGATTTCCTGAAGCAGATCGAGAAGGACGGTGAGGAGGGCATTCCGTCGGTGAAGCTGTTGGTTCGGAAAAAGAACGACAAAGACAAGGCCAATTTTGAAAAGCTGCGGGAGGCGATTAAGGGGTCCAAGGATGGCAAAACGTTGGGCGTCTCCTCCAAGAACAACTTCCCGGGTGAATTCTGTGAATCGTGGCGAGCCTCCAGCAAGGACAAGAGCTTCGACACGGTGGGCATCAGCGTCCCAATTGCGTACATCATGCCCTCCAAGGAGTTCTCCGAGGTTATCACCATCAGACGGTAGACGTATTCAAAAAGTACCTCAAGGATCACATCATGGGGATTATGTATGTTGATAAGAAAGTAAAACATGCCAAACTGTCGGAGGGTATCGAGCAGGCACTGACGGATAAAAGGTACGTCTCCGTTGTGGATACCAACTAGTTGACATGTGCTACCCGGCGATTATCCAGTCAGGTGGCAGCTTGAAGTTCAGTGCATTCAGCGACAAGAACTATCTGGGTGTGCGTTACAAGTCCTACTACTCCAATGTTGTCCGAACGTTGCTGGTCAGAAACACTACACCTTACTGCTCAATCTGGAAGAGCAACTGCTGAAGGTGATGATTCCGGGCAAGAAGCTTTCGGATGTTTTCGACGTCGGAATGGTTTATGCCAAGAAGAAGGATCTCAATCTAAGTCGTTCGGTTTTACCACCGGGTTGGATTTCCGGGAGAATTCGTTCGTAGTACCTCAAAAAGTGAAATTCAGTTTAAAAATTTAAGTTAATTAGGTTGCGTAGAAGCAATACAAATTCCGTGTGATTGTGCCTTGAAAATTAGTTCGGTATTGTTAAAATGAGTTTGGTTTGGTAGACGACCAATTGACCGACTACTTTTCACGGCACAATCACGCGAAATGTTTAATGCTTCCACTCAACCTGATTAACTTTTATTTTTGTTACAAAAATCGAAAACCATTTATTTCATCTCGTATAAGATGACGCATATCTGAAATTAAAACTACTCTTTTACCTAATTCAAATTTAAACCGAAATCTCACACACAGTTGTTACCCTTCACCGCCATCAAAACATATCCTTCGTTGCCTCAGTAGTTGGACCAGGAGTTCTTGATTAGCCAGTAATCTTCTCCTTTGAGTTTTTCGTATCCAACCACCACCACTGCATGATCCAATCCATCCAAATTACTCTTGCATTCCAGTTCGTAGTACACTCCATTTGCGTAGTAGCTGAAAGACTTGTTGCCGGCATCGATAGCAATCGACAGCCCTCGAAAACCTACATTTAGAATTTAAATGTGAACCGAGAAGTGAATTGCTGGTCTGAGTTCCTCTAGTATATTCAATTAGAGTATGTTTCTGAAATACACAGTCAAACAGCACATAATGTTGTGCACAACTTCAATGACAGCTGACCAGCAGTGTTCTCATTAATGAACAATCCAATGCCTACGAGATTGTGCCGAAGGTGTGCAGATGGATGTGCCCGAGCTATGCCGAGTCTACTTTCTGCACACTGTGCTGAGTGACTTACCCCTTGGTACAGAATCATTGTGCACTGTAGCAAAAGAACGTAAGAATTCCATAAGAACCAATTTTGAATATTAGCCACAAGAAATCGATGTGAATTTGTGAATTTGTCTAATGAAAAATAAGGTCGACAAAAAAAAAAAAATCATTAAACGGAGCAGACTGGACTTGATATTACGGGTCCTGAGTCTGGACCACTCGCCCGTCAACGCTTGGGAAAATGGAATGACTAAAGGCGTAATGTTTCATAAGTCTAGCTTATGAAATTAATATGTGTCGTTCATAAGTCGAGCCTTATGGAATTCTTAAGTCCATTTGCCTCAAGGAAGGAATTGGTTGCCAGAATAAGTTCATTTGTTTACATCATGGCTTCGCCAGAGCAAGCACGTCGTGATTTAATCCTGTACGCTCGAAACGAAAATCCCGGTCTATCCGCTCCTGGCAGTTTTCAATCAAATTCCTGGACAGGTTGAATGTAAAATCAAAAAGAAGTCGAAAGTCCCCAACAAGTTTCTTATCTGGCAAGAAATCTGCACTTGTGGGCTGAAAAGTGAAACTTGCGCCGGAGCAGCATGATATGGATTGCCTTTTTGGCTGGACTTGGCAAGCCGTGGTACAGCGAAAATGGGGCCACAGTGGTTCCCAAGGAGATGAAGTCGGCCAATACTCCGGAACTAAGGCCAATTGAGTAATACTGGTCAATTGTGAAGTACATACTGAAAAATTTACCGGAAGGATTTCAAGCGGGAATAGAATTTGTCAACCAAACAAGTGGGAGCAACCCCAAGTAACCAAAAGTTTTGATAAAAGGCTTTTTATGGCTTACGCAGCTTGGTTGAAGGTGGTCTATAGAATTATTAGCAGCCTCATTTTTAAGTCGTTATAAGAACTTGAAAGTTCCGGTACCATAATTGAAGAGCATTCTAAGCAGCCTCTGGCGGAACTTGAATGGAACTTTCAGAAAATAAATTAAAATAGGTTTTTTTTTGTCCTCTACACCAATAGTTCGCACTTTTATGAAAGTTATTTTTAAAGGCAGGTATTAAATGTGTATTGATTTACCAGCATTAGTAGTAGTAATGGAGCTGTTTGAAGAATTAAACACAGTCCTTCGGCGTGAGAGTCTCAGTACAATCCACTACGTCATCTGAAATATATTTAAGAGAGCTGTTGTCCCGCCTATTGTTGGAGTTTTCTGAGCCACCTGACTGACCTGAGTGACCTGACTGACTTGAATACGAAACACAACACCTTGATGAATTTTAAATTGGTGTTTGCCCGCATGGTATTCCATCACACTTGTGGCGCAGTGGTGAGCAATCGTAGATCGCATGCCCGAATACACGGGTTCGAATCCAGGAAATTACTTTTTAATTTTTTTTTATATAGAATGTTGCATAAATATAAGAATTATGATTTATTCGGGCCATTGATCATTTCATATTTACGTACATTTAATTTTGTTACAAATAAAGACTTGTGCGGATTGCTTCATTTGGCTTGAAAGTTCTGTCGGAACTTTATTTGAACTTTATGGAACTTGAAAGTTCTGTCAGAACTTTATTCGAACTTTATGGAACATGAAAGTTCTGTCAGAATTTTATTCGAACTTTATGGAACTTGAAAGTTCTGTCGGAACTTTATTTGAACTTTATGGAACTTGACAGTTCTGTCGGAACTTATTTGAACTTTATGAAACTTGTAAGTTCTGACAGAACTTTATTCGAACTTTATGGAACTTGAATGTGCTGTCGGAACTTTATTTGAACTTTATGGAACTTGAAGGTTCGGTCGGAAGTTTATTTGAACTTTATGGAACTTGGAAGGGATTTTAATCGTTGAATGCAAAACTTTTGGTTACTTGGGAAGGCTCGTGCAAAAGATGATGGGTCGTCGCAACAAACATTGAAAACTGAATAAGAGCTTTTTCAGGCAAAAATATGCTTCTTCAGACAAACAATAGCTTATTCAGCTTTTAATCAGCTCAAATTGTTTGTTGGGGTGTACGAAGAAAAATCCGAGTAATAGCCTATGGTAAGAAAGAAGACTGAAATAAAGGTCTTACAACAAGCATAATACCCACTCATGTATAGTTGTTACATTGAATTATGAAAGATAAGCCGCATTTTTTAACCCCAACAAGACTTTTGTGACCGGAATTTTTCGTGTTCAACCCGTATATCAACTCAATCTCATATTTAGTCTGGCCAAAGTCCACGTTCGATTTAAATTTTTGGAATATTGTATGGATAAAAGTCAAAGAGAGAGAGAGAGAGATAAGGGCTCTGGAATGGCCAAACATGAATCACCCTGACCGGTGAATTTCAATGACAAATCGGGACAAGTATACTTCGTTTTCTTTTCGAATAACAAATAAGATTTTAGACACCTTGTACTGGACTAGGACTTAGGATAAAGTCACTTAGAAGACATGATAAACGAATTTCACAAATTTTGAATAAATTTAAGAAAGTATTTTAGAGTAAATTTTTGAGGGAGTTTCATGATGAACTACAACTCAGTTGTAAGGTTTCATTGTCAAATTTGTGGAAAATTCCATGACGATTGTTAAAAAGTAAGAGGTTGTATCCAAGACACGACCGTAGATTTGACGTAGGATTACGAAAGGTTGTTTACGGCAAGTATGAACTCGTCCATGTGAATTCAACTGTTGATCCGCCACTTCGTTTCAGTTCATCTTCGCTTATGGCCACCACTTCGAGCCTTTCTACGTCAGGTGATCTTTCGCTGCCTGATAGTTCACCGTTCTCTCGTGCGGATCCTGGACAAGTTATCATTGACACGGCTCGCACCGAACCCTCTAGCGGTTTACGTGTCTACTATCAGAACACCAGGGGGCTCATGACTAAATTGGACGATGTTTATCTGGCTGCGCTTGACGGGGAATATGACGTTTATGTATTCACGGAAACTTGGCTCGATGGGAGGATCAATTCAGTGCAACTATTTGGTGACTCTTTTACTATCTACAGATTAGACCGTAATTCATCTAACAGCATTCGTACTCGCGGTGGTGGTGTGCTCATCGCTGTTTCCAACGAATTCGCCTCCTGCGTAATCTCCAACGAACTATTTACTACAATTGAAGCGGTTTGGGTTAAGGTCAGCCTCACTTCGCGGGACATCCTCATTGGAGCGGTGTATATTCCCCCTGAACGTCGACATGACTGCACCACAATGCAGCTTCATCTGGATGCTACAGAATTTGCATCGTCCATGGCTGATATAACGGATGTGCTTCTTCTGCTTGGTGATTTTAATCAGCCTGGGCTTAGCTGGTCACCCTCAGGCCAGGGTTATGCGTTTCCAGATCCGATTGCATCTTCAACTACTCCTGCCAGCCGCTTGCTTGTTGACGGCACGGCTTTTCATGGACTGAGCCAGATAAACCTTGTTCCCAATTTCCAGTCTCGTTTTCTTGACTTGGTTTTTGTTAGCGAAAGTGCACTTCTGGACTGTGTCGTCGTTGAAGCGCCTGATGTCATCGTTCCTCTTGACAATTTCCACCCTGCTTTGGATATATCTATCGCGAACGGATCTCAAATTCGTTTTGATGAAACCATGACTGCCACTCGGCTCAATTTCCGGAAGACCGATTTCCGTTTGCTGAGACGTTTCTGGTCCCGGATCAACTGGAACGTGTTGAATGACCTTGATATCTATACAGCAGCCGCTCGATATAATAGCCTTTTGCGCGACTGTGTTTGTGCTTCAGTACCGAAGTGCCAACCTCCAAGAAAACCGCCTTGGTCTAACGCTACTCTCCGCAACCTGAAACGAGTGCGATCTAGAGCTCTCCGTGCTCTCACTCATGGACGATGTACCCTTACCAAGCGAAATTTTTCAATTGCCAGCAATGATTATCGCCACTACAACAAGCTTCTTTACAAGAGGTATGTAATTCGTACTCAACATAATCTGCAATGCCACCCCAAGGGATTCTGGTCGTTTGTGAATACTAAGAGGAAGGAAACTGGACTGCCGTCAAAAATGTTTCTCGGCAATGACGTAGCATTGACAACTGAGGACAAATGCAGCCTATTTGCTAGGCACTTCTTAAGCGTCTTCTCGAATGACTCCCCATCGCAAGCAGAAATTGAGCGAGCCGTCCGTGATGTGCCAACCGACGTCGTAAATATAGATGTTTTTGCCGTAGATGTACAAATGGTTCTCTCTGTGATGAAGAGATGAACTAGCCTCAGGCTAAAAATCTCTAAAATAAAGATTAAAAAAAAAAAAAAAAATTCTCTCTGTGATGAGTAAAACCAAATCATCATTTTCACCAGGTCCGAGTGTTATTCCATCTGCAGTCCTAAAAAAATGCTCCGATATCTTAGCTGCTCCGTTGTCCTTTCTCTTCAACCTTTTACTTCGTCAACAGAAATTTCCCGCACTATGGAAACGGTCTACTATGTTCCCTGTTTTCAAGAAAGGAGACAAACGCAATGTGGAAAACTACCGTGGGATTACCTCGCTTGGGGTTGAATCTAAGGTGTTTGTGTCGCTGATAAATGAGAGATTGTTTGCTTCCTGCAAGCATTACATAAGTACATGTCAACATGGTTTCTTTCCTGGCCGCTCCGTGGAAACTAATCTCGTCAGCTTTACGTCGTTCTGTATGGAAAATGTATGCAAGAAACTTCAAGTGGATGCCATCTACACTGATCTTAAAGCTGCGTTTGATAGAGTTGTGCACGACGTTCTGCTAGCAAAGCTTGAAAAAATTGGATGTTCTGTTTCCTTCTGCAGCTGGCTTAGATCGTACCTCGTGCAACGTGAAGTTACTGTATGCATTGGAAACTACTCATCGTACTGTTTCTCGAACAGCTCAGGAGTTCCACAGGGTAGCACTTTGGGACCAATGCTCTTCTCTTTACTTGTGAACGATGTAACGTTTATTCTACTACGAGGAGGTAAATTGTTTTTTGCCGATGACTTGAAGATTTATCTAGTCGTTCGAGGCTATGCCGACTGTTTAGAACTACAAAACCTTCTTGAAATCTTTAATGATTGGTGTGAACGTAATTTTATGGTCCTGTGCGTCTCAAAGTGCTGCGTAATTAGTTTCCGTCGAACTAGGACTGCCATTTTGTTTGATTATAACGTTGCTGGAACTGCAGTTCAACGTGTCGATCACGTTAAAGACCTCGGTGTCATGTTGGATGAAAAGCTCACATACACTCGCCACTTCTCAACCACGATCGACAAAGCTAATCGACAGCTTGGATTCATGTTCAAGATATCTAAGGAATTTCGTGATCCTCTGTGTTTTAAAGCCCTTTACTGTTCATTGGTACGCTCACTACTGGAATTCGCGAGTGTAGTCTGGAATCCCTACCAAGCTGTATGGAGTGGACGATTCGAAGCTGTTCAACGCAAATTCGTCAGATACGCACTGCGCAATCTTCCATGGAGTGACGCGCTGAATTTACCACCGTATGCTGACCGCTGTCGTTTACTGGGTTTGGATACTCTTGCTAAGCGATGAAACATATCGCAGGTCGTCTTCGTTGCTAAAGTTTTACTCGCAGAATGTGATGTTCCTGAGTTACTGGCCAAAATTAATCTGTATGCTCCTGCCCGAACACTCCGTCCGAGAACCTTGCTACATGAAGTAGTACATGCAACCAACTATGCTGCAAACAGTTCCTTTGTCGCCATGATTCATCAATTCAACGAAGCCTCTGACCTATTTGACTTTGACATCAATGCATCGATGTTTCGTCATCGTTTGCTGTTGGCCAATTTTTAATTTTTAATGAGTGACTACATTTAGATTTAAGTGTTTCATTGAGACTATCAAGTCAGATGGACTATAATAATAATAATAATAAATAAATTAATTTGCTTGAAAAAGGTGATATCACAGCAAAAGTAAAGTAAATATTAAATTGATTTCTTAACTCGTTATCAGTGAACAATTTCGATAGGTTGAAATTCGGAAGCAATTTGAGAGTTCTGCCCAAGTAACATTGCAAGTTTTATCGAGGTTTCAAAGCATTCTTCAAGTCCAAATCATGGTCTACAGAACCCTCATAAAATCCGAATTGTTGCTTGGGTGTTTTTGAGGTACTCTGTCGATGTTCATGAAGCCAACTCTTTAGTTTACTCTTTTATTAGCCATTATTAGGGCCAATGGGTTGGAAGCTTGAAAGCTAGTAAAGAACAATAGTGTGGAAATTTTTCCTCGATGTTTTTGGAAATGATAGCGGTGTGGAAATGAAATATGTAGGTATTAGGGAAAACACATCAATCACATAATCTGAGCCTACCGGACGGTACCTACGTTTAAACGTTGTAATGCAAATTTTTAGCCCCTTCTATTAAGGGAACTCGGCAAGGTTTTTTTTTGGCATAATACTCTTAATAGGAGGGGCCTAGAATTTGCACTAAATGCATAAAGATTTGACCCGTCTGGCATGCTCAGTGCTTGATATCAATATTTGGTGACTGTGTTAGGGAAACCACTTTTCCCATCACGGAAACGCCTCGTTTTTTGATGACATAATTACGCATTTACGTGCACAAAACGCACGGAATTTTTGTTTTATTCAATACATAATAAATAAGGATCGTTTCGTCGTGATGGTTAAGTAATGCTGATCTATTAGGGTGTTTAACACGGATAAAGCTGGCGAGCAGTATGTTACTTGGAACTCACAAACAGGCTGCTTTTTCATGATATACACAGTGTGATATTGAATAATCAATTAATTATCTCAACATTTAGTGGCAGACCATTCATAAATTTGGGTAACATCAAAAATTCTATAATTCACATTAAATTTCCTATGCCGATCGAAACAAACGTTATGGCGGCACTACAAGGGTGATTGAGTAAACGAAAGAACACCTTATATAGACCAGGTTGAGCCTTGATAGTTAGCTGCTTGCGGGAACTGACATCCGATTTATGACCTTTTCAAATGTCCAAAACATACTCTTAAACAATTTTATGTTGGTCCTGAAAAGGACCGTTTTGTCGTTATGGTTGAGTAATGCTGAGCTATTAGTATGTTTGACACGGCTGAGGCTGGCGAACTGTATATTGTTTGGAGCAAGGTTGACACGCTAGGCATTGATAACCCACAGCTACTCACGAGGAAACTGATTTCCACCCATAGCGGTGCGGCTTCTTTCTCCTTCTATGGATGCTTATGTGGGCTCTGCAGCTCGCTGCTTGCAGGCTGCCTTTCGTTGTGTACTGGAGAACAATTTTCAACGCCACACGCCGAAAGCACTGCTGCTGTTGATGCTGCTGCTGCTGCGGACACTGACGACCGGACACCACACACGGTGATTGAATGAGCACCGTTCAGTGATACAGGATCGAATTCGATTTTTAAATCTGTGTTAGGGAATGCGCTGTTTGCAGGCAATCGGTGATAATTTTGATCACCATTGCAACAGTTAGACATTAGTGTATTTTTCAATAGTGACCTATTGAAAATTTATAAAGTGTTCATTTTAGCAGATGGGTATATAAATTTCCAATCGTTTGGCTTGTTTAGAAATAAAATCCATCTACTATTGACAGAGTTATATGTGGTCAAAACCTGACCTCTTTTCGTAATGCGGTCGATTTTGGTTTTTTGAAATTGCACCCCCAATATGTTGCCGAAAGACGTAATCCTACGTCAAAAGGTCCATGATTTGTGAAACATACTAAGGGAATAGAATTTTGAGGGTGTGGTAAATTTTCAGAGGAATTCAGAAAAGAACTCCCATAGCATTCTGAGCTAAATGCTGAAGTGAATTACTTGTGAATTCTAAGGAGAAATCAAGCAAATGGAGAGAAGTTTAGTGAATTCTTAGAGAGAAATAAATTTAAATTCAATAAATTTGAGATTTTTTTTTATTATTCTGTAGAAAATTCTTGGATTGGTGTGTTCAAGGTATTCCCAGTGAAAATCTCTAATTTATTATAAGAGAATTCAGAAAAGAACGTTGAGAAGGGAACTGATTTTCAGGGAAATGTTTGAAAGCAATCCATTAAAATTCAGTACAGAGTTTTGAGCGAATTTGTAACGTAGGTAAACAAATTTGATGAACGTAAAACCAGATTCAAGATCTTTAAAAAATGCTGCTTGAGACTGCTGCTGTTCAATCTCATTCGGTTTATCCTTAATTTAAATGCATACAGCACAATCGATAAATATCCTAAATTCCTGGAAAAACGGAAGAACTGGGAAATTACTAATCATTTTCACTTGCATAATTCCTATTTAGTGTAAAACGCTTATAAAAGTGCGCTTTTACGTTAAATCATGTCGGTGGGCGCACTTATTCCTTAATTCATGAGGAATAACTGCACAGAAGACACCAAGACACGATACAACGTCAAAGCGCACTTTTTTATTAGCGATTCCGCACTTTGGAATAGTCCAGTTTCAAATGCAAAATACAATAAGAAAAATTAATTAAATTTTCCACGTGGAAAAGGTTTGTTGTACCACTAAAATTTGAGAAATAAAAAAAGTATCCTTAATTTATATCATCATTTGCCATAACATTACATTTTACAGTTTTACATTTGATTGCAATATTTTCACACAGTAGAGCACAATTCGATAATCTTAACTAGAACTTAGCCTAGGATCTTAAATTACACAACACATGTCATCTGAGCCAACCTGGTCGCAGTCCCAATCCCGCAGGCGTAGAACTTTCGTCGACAACAACAACAATCATCTCCACAGTGCAATCACAACGATTGCAGCAACAGGGCTATCCGCAGTACCCATTTGAAATGTAAGACAATCAGAATAGAAAGGAAAAATGTGTACTCACCATCGGATCCCTCGGCATAGGACCCCTCCGATGGAATTTTAATTTCGATGGGCTCATGCAGCGCCACTCCTCCTTCCGCTGACGATGAAGCCGATGTTGACGATGTTGAAGCCGTTCCGTTGCTGCTGGTGGTCGTCGTTGCTACTCCCAGTTCTTGTAGGTGAACCACGTCAGCACCACCACCAATATTTCCGGCACTGGGTGAAGCCGAACTGCACGAGGACGACGGATGCAGATCGATCAGTGCGGCTGCAGCCGCTGCCACCGTGTCGGACATCAGTCCGGTGGATGTTCCGGGTTCGGAATCCAGAATGGAAACAGCAGCAGCAGCGGCGTCAAACGGGGATGACTCTTCCGTGTTGATGACGATGGTAGTAGTCGTAGTCGTCGTTCCGGAGGAAGTCGGAGCATTGCCCGATGAGCACGATGTTGATTGAACGAGGTGATGTTGATGTTGGTGGAGTTGGGCTTGCTGCTGCTGCTGTTGTTGTATGGTGTGATGCTGTATGGGGCGAACCTCTACCGGACTAGTTGTGGTGGTGGTACTGATTAGGGGCTGGTTGGTGATGATGATTTTGGTTGAATGGATTGGTTGGGTCGATGTCATGACCTGTTGATGGTGCTGCTGCTGCTGCTGCTGCTGTTGTTGTTGTTGTTGATGGTGATGGTGTTGGTGGAAAGAAGGTTGTTGATGATGATGCTGCTGCTGCTGATGGACCAACTCGTACAGGGAAGAGGATGCGTCCTGGACGGTTGGTGTTGTTGTTATCAGGAGATTTCCGTTAAGATGGGTTGCACCACCCCCGCCGGATATGGCACTGCCACCCCCGCCACCCCCTCCGCCATTGATGTTAGCGTAGATGATGTTGGTCGGTTTGGTGGAAGAACTGGCCGTCGATGAGGCTTCTTCGTGCATGGTTGCTTCACTTATTTTCTTACTATAGGTTCGCAATTTCACAGAATCTTCTTCGTAGCTTCACGGGTTAACGATAAATAATTCTACTGGCTTTTTTTTTTACTTTCTCTGCTTCGATTTGAACACTTTGCTCTACGTTATGTTGTAGGGGGGAGATTTTTCAAAATTTCGCTACGGATTTGGGTTGAACACTTTGGATCTTTGTACTAACGATTCGAGTACGCACGCGAGACACTTTTTAGTTAGCCCGATTCCATCAGGTAGCACTTGACTGAATGACAACGAGATTCTCGGGCCGCAGCGGCAGTAGCAGCGCTGGCCAATGCCAGTGAGGATGCACTCCGAAAACCACCCAGATTGTCGGTCACCAGTTTTACACGGTCACACACAGACACATATAAGCACAAACGCTGGATGGATGCATCCACTACTAGCTGGTATGCAGGTCGTTCCCGAAATATGCGCACAGGAGAGCCTCTGACTTCCCGGGATGCAACAGGAACAGATGCAGCAGCAGCAGCAGCAGCAAAACGATGACAAGTTCAGATTGCAATATATAGTTCAAGGTCGGAAAAAGGAGCACAAGTGCAACCGATTGATGGTACATACACCGAAAATAGCTTGGGAAATTTTACACCAGTAGCTTCGAGGTCCACTTGTGTTGGTCCGGGCGAGGTGGGGTGGCCGATGTATAGGGGGCGACTTTCCGGGATATGGGGGTGGTGTCAAAAACGCTACTCGATGTCACTCGGCTGCTGGGTTGCAGCAGCGGCAGCTGTAGCACTTTCGGGCCATCATCGTCTTCGTTGCACATGCACGCTAACTAACACTGTGACAATGGAACAGAAGGTGGCGCCTCCATCACTCTGGAGTCATGGCCACAGTCACGAGAAAATAGAAATAGCACACAATTTGCTCTATGAGCCGGAAATTTCAGCACAATTTCCGAATGGCGATACACTCGCGCTGCTGCATATACAAACGACGGACAGTGGCAGCAGCAGGAAGCAAAATTCGCGAATAAAATAAAAAATATACACTCGTTACGCACACTACCGTAGGCCCAATTCTATAAATTCGCAATAATAATCGCGAATTTCATTCTTGCTGGTCGTATTCTTCGCTTCTTACACGCGCACTTATACATACGCAAACGGGTTCCCCTTCGATTCACTTTTACAACACTGTGTTTGTATTTCTTCTAATTCGAAACCTGCAAAAAGTTGCAAAAGGAAAAGCAAAAAATTGCCTACTTATTCCAGAACTTGAAATTTGAACACGCCTGTCAATCCGTCTGCAATCGAATCTTCCGGCAATCGTCGATACCAGTAACCGTCACTTTCACTATCATCCCGCATAGGGAACGCGCCAATCCCGGGCCTATTTACACTGAATTTTCGGGAATAATCAAAACCTCACTCAAATATAGGTCTTTAGGCCACTTACACTCGTTCTTAATTGTGCCTTTTTTCCTTCACTCTCACTGCACAAAACTCGAGAGGCAGACAGACCGACAGACACATCCGCACACACGCACGCACACACTCACATTCCCCTGGATGCCTATAGTGGCGTTCCCCCCACAACCACCACACGAGTGGAAGGTTTTTATCACAAGTTCACGTCCAAACACAGTCCTCTGCTTAGAAGCGGCTTAGAACTCTACTGCACACACAAGCGCGCGCTCTGTGACGAACCAACACATGCTCACCGGCCCACCGACCGACCGACGACGACGACGACTACGACTACGGCGATGGAACCCCCCAAAATATTCGCTCTCGCTTGCTTCTCGGTTACATCAACTGACATTGAATTCATAATCAACCTTCACCCTTCACGCGTATCGTTCACTTCCTACAAGTTACCTCGAAAACGTAACAAAACACGTGAAACCACTAGCAATCTACTAAATAGTCACTCTTCTTCCCTAACACCGTAATGAACCACACTCACTTGGTAACACAGAATCAAAACATTTCACGTCGCTCTAAGCACAGCAGCCCTACATTACCTATTTACGACAACGGCGTTGGGATGTAAACATTCTCACTTTCTTCTGGCGAACGGCTTGAATCGGTACTGCCGGGATAGAACTATACACATCGCTGCTCAGAACACGAGCCGCCCACCAATACCACCGAACAAGCCGAGTCAGCCGCCGAATCATATTCACGGCCAACCTGCTTCCCCACCCAACACCCCACCCCTCGCCAAACCTCTCCGGAACCCGTTCCCAACAGACCATTTTTATTTGCGTTGTGAGCTCCCCGACTCATCGCGCGCATCCATATCTCTAGAAGAGGAGGAGGAGGAAACCCCTCTTTTGCTTGGTTTTGTGTTTTCTGTTTTTGATTGTTGCTGCTGTTGTCGGTGCTGACTGCCGTTTTGGTTCCGATTCTTCAATGTTGCTTATGTTTTGTGACGACGGAACTGATCGCTTTACGTTGCTGTTGGAGTCATCTACTGCGATGCGAATTAGGCTGGGTTAAATGGGAGATGATGGTTCTTTAGGAGATATTACTTAATGTTTTGCTTGAGGGGAAGATTACAAGCATTTTTTATCTGGCTTTATGATTTTTTCTAAAAATATTGGAAAAAAAAAATATTTAAAACCAAGGGAATCAGTTTTTTGACGTAGGACTACGTCTTTGATTTCTATATGGGGGTACACTTTGTTAAAACTTAAAATGGAACATGTAACAAAATTATGAAAGATTTTTAACGTTATTGGTTCAGCTGTCCCTGGACCAATTTCAATAATTTTATCACCAATCAATCAGAAATATTCCTACACATCTGTTAAATTTAAAACTTTATCATTTCTAAAAATGTCACTATTGAAAAATTCACAAATGTGCAACTGTTGCTATGATATCGGTGATCTTAATATCACCGATTGCCTGCGAAAAGCGATTTCCCTAACACAGTTTTCACAGTTGAATTTCATCCGGTCTCAACAAACGGTGTTTATTAAATCACCGCGTGGTGAGTGGTGGTGTTCTCCGGTACACAACGAAAGGCCTCAACCGCTGATCGGATTCAGTTCCAATTATCGTGTGTGGTGATGTCCGGTCGTCGGCATCAGCAGCAGCAGCAGCAGCAGTGCTTTCGGCACGTGGCGTTGAACATTGTTCTCCAGTACACAACGAAAAGCTGCCTGCAAACAGCGAGCTGCAGCCCACATGAGCATCCATAGAAGGAAGAAGAAGCCACACCGCTATTGATCGGAATCAGTAGCTCTTCGTGAGTTTCTGTCGGCCATCTATGTCAAGCGCGTCATACTAAAGAGTATCCCAACAAACATTAATTGTTGAATAAGAGCTTATTCAGGCAAAAATAAACTTCTTCAGCTAAAAAATGGCCTTTTCAGCTGTTAATCAACTCAAAATGTTTGTTGGGATAAACAGAGAGAACCTCGCTCAAATTCCTATTCCTACACAAAACACAAGCTCCTGCTGCAGTTAGCAAATATGATTTATTATATAAGAACACGTAGTTCTACGTCACCATTGCGTACAACCCCATAGGGCTGTCCCTTGTAGTTTTTTCCATAGATATCTGGGAAGATGTACATGGAAAAATATATGTTCTATCTATGTTTTCTTAGTTAGCAAAAGAGCACGAATGAAATTTTTTAAATTGCATTATTAACGAGATTTTTAGCACAATGGAAACTTCATCTAGACATAAACTGGATGTTTTCAAATAAAAAGTTTTGTGAAAGCGTCTTCTAGATACATTTTTCTAAGGATATATTAATGGCATGTTTCATTTCATCTTACCTCATACAGTGAGGTAAGTTGAAACACATAACAGAGTGGTTTTTCGATAGCAATACTCTTTTATTTTCTCCTAAAACGTGTATATTTAATATGGTGGGTTACCGTTGTATGTATGTTAGGGTGGCCCAAAATAATATCTTGTCTGGAAATCTGGGCACTCACCCTCCTAATGATAGCCATGGATGGAAAAAAGATTTAGTGGCAACTCTGAAAAAAGTAATTTAGCTCAGTGGAATTTTTGAAACAAGTGCATTTTTCATAGTCATATCTGAACATCCATTTCTAATGCATCAACATTTAATGCAACGCATCCCTATTATATTTTTTACACATTCAAATGAGAAGAAATTGCCGTGACCTGTTAGATGTTCCATTTTTTCATTAATTTTTTTATCAATTCTCAGAAATCACGATTAGTTGATTTAATACAGCTGAGCAATTCTCTACAGATTGACGAATTTTTTTTTATTTTTTTTTTTAATTTGTCGGCTCCGATTTTGATGAAAATTTGCACAGTTGTTCTTTTTTAGTAAAGATGCCAATTTGTGTTATCAGTTCTTCAAATTGAATCACGACTACTTTTCTAACAGGGCCTGTGTAAAAATAGTACTAATGAGTTAAAAAATTTATATTGCTGAAACGCTTTGTTCGACTAATTTGGTGTCTTGAGCAAAGTTGTAGATATTATTTTGGTAATAATGTTTAAAATAAACACTGTAAAAAATTCGTTTGTTTCAATGAAAAAAATATATTTATTATTAAAAAAAATAATTTCTCAAAAAGTACATTTTTGTACGGCTTGCTTGATTGCTATGGTGTCTTCGGAAAAGTTGTGCAAAATTAAAATGCAATTCTTGAAAAAATATACACGGTTAAAAAAAATGTGTTTTTAATGAAAATGTAAAAATCGTGAAATATTCAAAAAACCATAACTTTTTTGTTTTTGAGTTTACCATCACCAAATTTTGCCAGTTAGTAGCAAACAGTATGAGCTTCAATGAGGCTTAAAACGAAAATGTACTTTTTGAGAAATTAACTTTTTTAATAATAAATATAATTTTTTTCATTGATACAAACGAAATTTTTTACAGTGTATATTTTTAACACAATTGAGAAAATAATATCTACAACTTTGCTCTAGACCCCAAATCAATCGAACAAAGCGTTTCGGCAATATATATTTTTAAACTCATTAGTACTATTTTTACACAGGCCCTTTTCAAAAAGTAGTCGTAATTCAATATGAAAAACTGAGAGCACAAAATGGCGCCTTTACTAAAAAGGAACAACTGTGCAAAGTTTCAGCGTAATTGGAAATGATCGGTCAGGATCGATTTGCGAACCTTCGTGGAATGCCTCAGCTTTAAGATGGGAAATTTTGTCACAAACAACTTTGCCGAGAAGAGTATATGTCTATTGTTGATCGTTATTTAGTTATTCATGATTCTGGAGAAAGTAAAGTCTTCCATAATAAACAAATACCCAAAACGAACTGTATCCTGGATAGGTAAACTTTCCCACCAATGGTCTGGATGATACCCCGATCACGTCGTTAAACTCTCGTTTATGGATATATTTGCTTATTTTATTTAAATCTTTATGTATTTGTAATGTCATACAAAAATGCTCAATAAATATGATTCATTTGGAAATGAAACATGGCCTTGACATATTCACAGGAGTACGAAGCGATGCAGAAGAAGAAAAATAAAGAACTCAAATCCCCTAAATGTACATACAAAAAAAAATTACTCCGTCGGCTCCGTTAAGCTCCTAGAGACAATGAGCCCCAAAGCCTTTTTAGACGTAGAACTACGTCTTTGTTGACTATACTGGGGTGCAAATCAAAAAATTGTGTGGTGAAGTAGTGTTAGGTTTTGAACGCTTATAACTTTGTCATTTATAGATGAAATAAAAATCCAAATACTCCAAACGATAGGATATTACTTTACGCCTCTTTTGAAATAAATAATTTTCCAACTCTCCATAAAAACCTTTGAAAATGTACAAATCATAATTTTATTGTTTTTTTTTTCATGAAATAAATGTTTTCCCCAAACCCAGTCATTGTAAACGAGTACCACTTGGTTGCGCATCGTTCTGCTTGAACCTTAAAAGATTTAAAACAGCGCTGCTATCATAATTTAAAACAGGCATAATAGGACTAAAAACTGTAAATAATAATTAAAATTTCAAATGTACTTAAGTTGAAAAGACGCATCTGTGTCACTTGAAAATTAATACATGTAGCCCACGTCAAAATCGTCATCGGTGACATGAACGCTCAGGCAGGACGGGCCAACGATGCGTGAACTTTGCAGCCTCTCGGGGTATGGTAGTTCGAAGTACCTTTTTCCCCCGCAAGGAAAGCCACCTGGAGATCACCTGACCAACACGCAGAAAACCAAATCGATCACTATCTAATCGACGGGAAATTCTTCTCCAACATTTTCAACGTCCGCACGAACCGCAGTGCGAACATAGATTCGGACCACTACCTAGTTGCAGTATGCATGCGCTCAAAACTCTCGACGACTCCCGCGACCTAACATTGAGCAACTACGGGACGCCGGAGTTGCCCAGGACTACGCGCAGCAGCTGGAAGTTGCACTACCCACGGAAGAGCAGCTTTGCGCAGCTTCTCTTGAAGATGGCTGGAGGGACATCCGTTCCGCCATAGGTAGTACTGTTGTAGCGGCACTAGCAACTGCGATCCCGGATCGAAGAAATGACTGGTTTGACGGCGAATGCAAACTGTTTGTAGAGGAGAAGTATTGCAGCACGGGCGAGAATGCTGCAACATCGCACGAGATTGAATGTGGAGCGATACAGACAAGCGCAGAACAGACAAAACTCGGTTTTCCGAAAGAAGAAGCGTCAGCAGGAAGACCAAGATCGCGAGGCGATGGAAAATCTGTACCGCGTAAACGACACACGGAAGTTGTACGAGAAGCTAAATAGTTGCTATATGCCGCAAACCGATATGTGCAAGGAATTGGACGGTAACCTTCTCACGAACGAGTGTGAGGTGATTGAGAGGTGGAAGCAGTACTACGACGAGCACCTCAACGGTGAAGCAGCAGAAAACGAAGGTGGCACGGCAACAGACCTTGGAGCACGCGCAGAAGACGACAGGCTACGGGCCCTTGATCTTTTTAGTTGTTGTTGAAGTTAGTTAGAAGTTGAAGATGAGATCGGTCGGCTGAAGAACAACAAAGCAACTGGTGTAGATCAACTACCAAGTGAGCTATTAAAAAACGGTGGTGAAGCACTGACTAGAGCGCTGCACTGACTAGAGCGCTGCACTGGGTAATTGCCAAGATTTATCTCATTTTATCTGTCAAACTTTCAAAGCGAATCAAAACAAACATAGTGTAGTACTGGAATTTTGTCTAGAATGGGGTACATTCATCGATTTGCTTGGGACCAATAAGCTTGTCAAGTAGTGAGTCAATTTAAAATCGATAGTTTCGTATTGATTGTTGCTCAAACCGTGTTTCAAGCTTCCAACCGACTCATAGAGATATAGATTTCCTTGAATGAACTTCCTCAATCGTTGATATTTTACTATTTCCAGTTTTTTATGGGATAATGATTGAATTCGGGATTCAGCGAAAATTTGTGTTTTTTTCAGTTTGTTTTTTTTTTTCGAAAAGTTAATCCAGTTTCCTACAACTTTGTCTCATACGTCATTCCGATTAGATGAGGCCATTTTAATGCTCTGATTTATTGAAAAGTACCGAATTCAGAGTTGGTTGGAAATGCTAACATGAAGCTTTATTGTGATAATTTATTAGCTAGAGAATGATCTTAGAAGAGGGTAGGTAGGATACCCGACAAATAATCCCCTTGTGAAGAAACGACTTTTTGACGATTTTATTCAACTGCATGCTTAATAATACTTGTACAATTTTTAATAATGACTTCTGTACAGGCTTTGTTCACACAAGTCTGGAGAATTTATTCAACCACAACATGGTGTTTGGTTAAGGTATGTCGAGAAGCTTTTATTCGACTTCCATGCGTTGTTACAGAGTTTATTTCGAGAAAAGTTGATCCTCTGTTGACATTTTTGTTTCAAATACGTAATATGGGTATTCCAAGTGCACTTTTAATCAAACCAGACCCCAAGGTACTTGGAAGATAATGATTGAGTAATGTTTCTGCCCAAAAGATTAAGTTGCATTTGGGCTGGGTACCGCTTTCGTGGAAACACTACCAGTTCAGTTTTCTGCGGCGAGAATTCGATCCCTAGATTCCTAGCCCAAGAAGACAAGTTATCTAAGGAACTTTGCAATGGTCCTTGCAAGTCCACGGCACGTGGACCTCTTACGGAAACCACACCGTCATCTGCAAGTTGTGCAATAACATTATTTTCTCATTACATACTATAGGGGAAATGGATGTAATTTCGGCTAATTTGGGCCCATACATAAATTCAGCAATTGACTAAATTTTCAATAGCGATCAACAATATCCATAAGTACCGTCCCAATGACGCGTTCATTTAGATAAAATTGATAGATAATAGAATTTAACGATGGGCCCAATCTTAGATCCTTAGGT
The DNA here is from genome assembly GCF_037179485.1 of Ochlerotatus camptorhynchus. Taxonomy (NCBI): domain Eukaryota; kingdom Metazoa; phylum Arthropoda; class Insecta; order Diptera; family Culicidae; genus Ochlerotatus; species Ochlerotatus camptorhynchus. The sequence goes on from NW_027040564.1 coordinate 110,602, forward strand.
CAACATTAGAGCCATTTCCCCTATGTACACTGGAGTCGCTTTTTACGCGGTTTTTTTTTACACGGTTTTTTTTTACGCGGTTTTTTTTTACGCGGATTTCGGAATTTACGCGGTTTTTTTTTACGCGGATTCCGGAATTTACGCGGTTTTTTTTTACGCGGATTTTGGTTTTTTTTTACGCGGATTTCAGAATTTACGCGGTATATCGCTTTTTACGCGTTTTTTTCTTACACGGTTTTTTTTTACTCGGTTTTTTTTTACGCGGATTTCGGAATTTACGCGGTTTTTTTTTACGCGGATTCCGGAATTTACGCGGTTTTTTTTTACGCGGTTTTTTTTTACGCGGGACATATCACCCGCGTAAAAAGCGACTCCAGTGTATACACATTTTTAAACTTAGTTAAATTGTAAAAAAGCACTTAAGGCAACTATTGTAGAACGGTCTACACTGATTGAAGACACATAAATAAATTTAATGGGGACGCATGATCATTACTTAAAGTTTGATTAATTGTTGTTCAGGTGGGTTTTCAAGCCAACTAAAAATCGCGATCAACACCAACCATCTCAATCAAACGTAAATTCGTTCGAATGTTTTTCGATAACATCTTCCTTTTCTAATAGTATCATACAAATAATGCTACGGCATTTTCCTCCCCTAATCGCGATCCAACTGAGTAAACCCACTAGGCAGCGTGTGATTTGCCTTATGTATTTGCGCTGAAGCCGTTGTCTGAGCCAGAGCCGTCGGTCGGTCACCACCACCACCACCACCACCACTAAATACCATTAGCTGTTCGACCGTGCTGCGTCGTGTTTGTCACGGCCGTTCATTCGCGAAGCATTTCCGCGTCTCACGAGTCGATGGTGGTCCATTGAATGGTTTGTATATGTGATCCACCACCACCACCACCACCATTCATCCTATTCTACTTGTAAGCAGGTATCCTACCAACCTATCTGTGCTATCTACCTACTAGCACGAGTTATAGAGGATGCGAATGGAATACACTGGCTGGTGGTGTAGTGGCATTTTATCTTTTGCGCAATTCATAATTCGCCGCTGTCCAAACGCCCATGGTGTGCTTCTGGCTGTGGTGACGACGCATAGATTTGTGTTTATTTACGCTCACCACTCACCACCATCGCGATATGTCGACGGCCGTCGTGCTCTGGGCGGCGGTGGTGACTGCACTTGAACTTATCATCGCAAGTCGGAAGGTAGACGAGGTGAATATGACGGACCGGACTGCTAGGAGGATTCGGTGGTACTTCCATTATGGCGATGAGTTAATTGATGATGGTGTTCGGCATACATTTACAAGGAAGTGGGGGGGGGGGGGGATAGATGGAATCTGTATCAAAACTGAATTGCACGAATGTGTGTGATGGTTTCACATTCTGCGTCTTTTCGTAAACAACCGAAAATATAAAGCACGATAATTATGGGTTAGAAGCGGTCCGTACTCAATAAAAAAAGGAACTGTTCTATATGAGGCTGGATTCAGCGGAATATGAATAATCAAAACATAAATCATCGTAAATGGTCCGTAGGTTGGAGTTATGAGTACGAAGTCCAGAAATCTGAGCTTAGGTGACTCACTCATTGACACACATTCAGGGCAGGATATTTGTGATAGAAATGGTTTATGTTGGCCAAATTCTATGTAGAGCAAACTGTCTCTTAAATAAAGTAAAACAACTTTAAATTAGAATAGCGAACTAGGACAACTTTTTAAGGAAGGTACAAATCGGTTTTTTCATCTCTCTTTACCAAACTCCCCCTTTGGAGAGGGATGGTGAGGGGTGTCCCCCCCCCCCGCCACCACTGGCAAAAAGAGATGAAAACCGACCCGTTCAAGTACCAACTGTGTGTTTGAAACAGTTCTACCGATTTTTACCGCACTTCAATTGTTATTTGAAGGAAGGCATCCAGTCGTAGGTTTGGAAATTGCAACTATTGTTTACCCCTACCACGATATGTGCTCCTGTCATCGTCGAATTGACGATCTCGAGGGGACACGGGTGGGGTAGGTGTTGCTACTGTACCTTTCGACCATTGACAGTAATTGATGGTATGCTCCCATCCAGAGTTATGTACTTTGACTATATGTTTTTAGTATTACTTCTACGTGAAGTCAACGATTTACATAGTTGAAGATGCTAATTTCAAATAACAGACTGTAGTGGTAATTTTTATACGATAGATGGACCTCACCCGTGTTCCCTCGAGATCGTCTAGTCGACGATGACAGGAGCACATATCGTGGTAGGGGTAAACAATAGTTGCAATTTCCAAACCTACGACTGAATGCCTTCCTTCAAATAACAATTGAAGTGCGGTAAAAATCGGTAGAACTGTTTCAAACACACAGTTGGTACTTGAGCGGGTCGGTTTTCATCTCTTTTTGCCAGTGGGGGCGGGGGGGGGGGTACACCCCTCACCATCCCTCTCCAAAGGGGGAGTTTGGTAAAGAGAGATGAAAAAACCGATTTGTACCTTCCTTAAAAAGTTGTCCTAGTTCGCTATTCTAATATCTATATACAATCTTCACACTGCCGTACTCTAACGGAACTATCAACTCTATGTCATCTACTCCATCTATCGTATAAAAATTACCACTACAGTCTGTTATTTGACATTAGCATCTTCAACTATGTAAATCGTTGACTTCACGTAGAAGTAATACTAAAAACATATAGTCAAAGAACTTTAAATTGTCTAACAAGTCGAATTGAAGAACAGTAAAAGCGTTTAATGTAGGATACACGTATTTTTTTAGGCAAATTGTCCTCCTGATATTTGATAAAATCGCAAACTAAATCAAAATGAACTATCGCAATCGAATTTGGATTACAAGCAGCGGAGTCCTATTTTCACCTGTAAAAATGCAAAATTAGTCCATCGCTGATTGTGCTGAGTTGCAGCTGATTGTGGATTCAATGTAGAGTGTGTGTTCTCGTTACTTCCTGGCGATCAGCATCAACAAGTGCAACGTTGATTTGTTTCCATCGCAAACAAAAGCCGATTATACCTGATAATGTATTTATTTTAAAAAAAAGTGAACTGTCGTCTGTGATCTTAATGAATAAAAATTTGAACTTGTCACAACGGTTAAACAGTTACAAAATCGACGCACTAGTAATTTTATTTTTAAAATGGCTAGATGTTTCGCGGAAGTCAAATAAATTCTGCACCAACGTAAAAGGTTGAATCATTGACGATAGCGGTTCGTTGTTCGATGAAAATTGTCCTGTATGAATGACCGGTGTCGTAGAAGGCGTTGAGCTGCACGAAAGTCCAACATGGAGGGCAGCCGAGGAGAGTCGATATCACCATTCAGCAATTTCGCTACGAATGTTGCCGGTTGTAGTCTACGTCTACGTTCAGAGTGATCGGGATAAAGGGTGTCCACAGTTAAATTGCATCATTTCAAAAAACCTGTAACATTTTGCACTGAAAATGTGTTTTCGTTATTTCTCTGAAAACCGTTTCGTCAAAATGAATATCGGACATACAACACATCTTTCATAAATGGTACGAAACATTCGTTTTTCCTGTCATCTGGCGCAATGTCAATATTACGCCTTATTCGTATAATATACAAATTCATCTTCGTACAATCAAACCAACAACTTCGCTTATTGTCTCCTAAAGTGCTGATTGTGTGTTGGAGATGGGATATTTTTTTTGTAGAAAGATTGTCGGTTTGACCAATACATGCAAGCTACCACAATAAATCAAATTACTCGTCGCGGTGGTTTTATGTTAGAGAAAAAAAATACATGCAAGCAGCAGAAAAAGCAAGAGAAATCGAAGTACCGCTCCATGAGTGCTTCTTGTTTGTCTTTAGCTTTACCATTTCTCATAGCACAGATAGAGCGATGGATAAAGCACAGATCTAACGATTGCAAGGTTCATGAGTCGAGTCCGGTCTGAAGCCTATTTTTATTTTTTGTCATATTTATTCCTTCCATTGATAAAGTTATTTTTACCCAGCCTCACTAACACACTCCACATTTTTCGGTTTCCACAACCAACACTTGTGGACCGCTGGTTGGGTGTAGAGATAGCGAGTGTGGCAGTTCTAACGAAACTAGCTTCATACAATGTACAAATCCTTTTCGTTGCAGAAAATAACGAATTTTATTTTCAGTGTTCCCTTTGGGTTAATTTTAATGAAATTTTGTGTGGGATGGCCTAAGCGTGTATTGTTTACACTGCGTGAGTTTCATCGTGAAATTTCTAATAGTTTTGAAAATAGAGACGCGTGCTCCATAACATTTTGCACACTCATCTCAACAACCCACATCATGCGCACGGAGCCATCGGAAAGATGTTGGGAATCCAACGATCTACTGTTTCTCGTGTCATAAAACGTTTCGGAGAACGTTTAACTGTCAATCGGAAGCAAGCGAGTGCAAGAAAAAGTGTTCGGTAATGCGTTGAATATCACAAGTGAGTTTTTTTTTGGCTGGATCCAGCCTCTTGTCATTACTCCAAGGACGTTCTGGAGTAGTACAAGATGAATGGGGTCAATTTCGTGCCGATTGATCTCGATCCCCCAAACACACCGGAGTTGTAGTCGATCTAATAATACTGGGCTATAATGAAGCACGAGCTCCGTAAGCATCTTAAAGTTGTACAAAACCATATGGGTGGAATTAAGAAGACAGTTTGGGCATTTGGATTTCGTGAAGAAATGCTGAAATTCCCGAAATGTTTCGAAAGTCCTTGGGATTTCTCCAGAGTACTCGGGTATTCTTTGAAGTTCTTGAATCTTCTTTGAAGTTCTTGAATCTTCTCTGAACTTCTTGGAACTTATCGAGACTTTTCGGAATTCCTCGAAGCTCCTCTACCGTTCTTGGAACTTCTCGAAACTTTCTGAAGTTCTGAAGAGATCTGAAGTTTTAGGAACTCCCTAAAGCCCTTCGATCCTCTCTGCAGTTTATTGAACTTCTGGAAACTTATTGGAATTTCAAGGACCGGACGTTTTCAAAACTTCTCTGGATCTCTTTAAAAGTTATCAGAACTTCCCTAAGGTCTAAAGTTAAATGAAATTTTCAAATCTCATTATAGCCCTCGGAACCTCTCTGGATTTCATGGAATTTTCCGTAACTTCTTGGAATTTCTCGGACCTTAGCGGACGTTCTCGAAAAGTCTATGAAGCTTTCGGAACTATTAAGATGTTCTCGGAACTTTTCTTAAAAAAGAAAAGTTCCAAAGATCTTAGTTCCAAGAACTTGAGGAAATTTCCTCAAAGTTCTCGGAACTAAGATCTTTGAAACTTCTCTTTTTGATTTTTTCAGAATTTCTCCGAACTTCTCCGAACTTCTCAGAAGTTCTCGAAACTTATCAGAACTTTTTGGGACTTCTCTGAAGTTCATGGAAATTGTAATAACTTCTTCTCGGAACTTCTTTGAAGTTCTTTGACTATTACGATGTTCTCTAAAGTACTCTGAAAGTTTTCAGTGCTTTCCTTAAGTCCCCAGAACTTCTCCAAATTTTTCGGAAATTCTCCGAACTTCTCTGAAGCTCTCAAAACTTTTTAGAAATTCTCAGAACTTCAGTAAAGTTCTCTGGAGTTTTCAGAGCTTTTCTTGAGTCCTTGAACCTTTTCTGAAATCCTTGGAACTGCTCAAAATATCTCAGAATTTCTGCGAACTTCTCTGAGGATCTCCGAAATTCTAACAACTTTTCGGGACTTTGCAGAAATTCTTGGGAATGTAAAAGAACTTCCATTTAGTTCGTGGAAATTCTCAAAACTTTAAAGAATTTATTGAGGCTTCCCTAACGTTATTGGAACTTCTCAAAACATTCTGAGGTTCAAGGAAATTTTCAAAACTCCTTAAAGCCCTCAGAACCTCTCTGAATTTCATGAAACTTTCCGCAACTTCTTAGAATTTTCAGAACTTTCCATAGGTGCTCCGATTTTCTCAGAAGTTTTCGTAACTCTTCAGAACTCGTTCAAACTTCTCTGAAGTTTTTTTTTATCAAAAATTGTCTTAACTCCTTGGAACTTCTTGAAATGTCTTGGAAGTTCTAACAATTTCTCAAAACTTCTCGGCACTCCTTGAAGCTTTGGTTTGGAAGTTCTAGGCACTTCTCGGAACTACTCATAAGTTCATGAAACTACTCGGAACTTTTTGGAGGTTCTTGGAACTTTTCAGAACCTCTCGAAAATTCTCTAAACAGCAAGAAAAAGAGATTGTTTTCCATTTAATCCCACTTAGTAATTTTTTTTATCCATGATAGATATGTACATAGTTCCCAGTGGGAACCAAAATAAAAAAAAATACCATGCCCGAACGATAACCCAAATGATAGGACTATTCCACAAATATTTTGGATGATACCCTGAACACATTGTTAAGCAAAAGAACAATTCCAAATTTTATTGGGGAAGAATGTATATTGTAGTCGAAATGCGTATGGATACAAAGTACTATGTAGAGATGAATAGAATTTAGTTCTCAACAATTCTCGTAACTTATCTGAACTACTCGGATCTTCTCTAAAATTTTAAGCACTTTGCTTAGCTCCTCGGAACTTCTCTTAAGTGATTGGAACTTCTCTCAATTTCTCGGATCTTCTATGAATTCCTTAAAAGTTGTCGGAATCTCTCCGAAATGCTCGGAACCTCTGTAATATTTTCAAAACTTCTCAAAACTCAGCGAAATTTCTCTGAACTTCTCGGCAGTTCTGTAATCGTCTCAGAATTTTTCGATACTTTTCGAAACTTCTTTTTAGTTCTTGGAAATGCACGGTATTTTTCTGCAATGCTCGGATCCTCTCTACAAATATCAGATTGGGGGTGACCGTGGCGTAGTGGTTAACATACATATCTTTCACACCAAAGTCATATGATCAAATCTCACCCCTGGACTAATCACGAATGACCCAAGAGTGTTAAAGGGACTATTCAAATATTTTCTAATTTCCTCGGATCTTCTCGAAACTAGACTATCAGAAGTTCTCGTAAATTCTCAGCACTTCTCTGAAATACTCGGAATCTTTGAAATTTTGATATCTTCTCGACAGTGCTCAGATTTTATGGAACTTCTGGAAATTTGCCAGAACTTCTCTAAAGTACTCGGAAAATCTCTTAAATTCCCGGAACTTGAAATTCTCAAAAACACTACACTCGGCACTTCTCTGAAAGACTCGCAACCACATTAAAATTTTCAAAAATATATAAATCCTTGGAATTTCCATGACGTTAGTTCATTTCAGAATTGCTCGGGTTTCCTCTAAATTTATCTGAGCTTTTCAGAAATTTTCAGAAATTTACGGAAGTTTTCCGATTTTATTTGAAGTTCTTGGAAATTTTAAACTTTTATGGAGTCCTTAAGCTTCTTGAAACTTTACCTTATTCCTCGGAACTTCTCTGAAGTTATGAATTTCTTCAAGGTTGTCGGATATGCTGGAATTAACAAAACTTTCCTAAAGTCATCGGTACCTGTCTGAAGTCCTCTGAACTTTCTCGGATCTTCTTAGAAGTTTCAGGAAGTTCTCGGAAATTCTTGGAATTTCTCTTAACGTCTCGGAACTTCCATGCAATTTTCAGAACTTCCCTAAATTACCGGTGGACGAATATTTGTCCCATGTTCTATAAACTTTGGGCTACAAATCGTGAGTCGACAACCAGGAAGGAGTGTTGTCCCAACAGCTCTGGTCCTCACAAGTTCCTACCTCACGCTTCCACGGGTCAGCCGATGACAAAGACCGCCAGCAAAAGATACTGGTAGCGTAGCCTGGGCAATGTCCATGGATAAACATGGATCCGGATCGTGGTGATAGCAAAGTGAGGAGGTGCGGCTCAAACAGCGTCTGTCTCGGAGCGAACGGCTGAATAAGAAATGCTGTATCACGTCAGCTACACCTAAGGTGCCAGCCCCACCAACATGATGTTGGTTTCGCGACCCTAGTAAGGTAGCACATCGAAACCTCACCTTTACTCAGAGAAAAGAAGAAAGAGAAAACAACGAATGACATTTTCGGCAACCGAACCGGCAACAAAATAAAGACAATAAATGGAAACTCGGTTCTTGGAATGTCAGACCCTGAAATGAACCTGGACGAGTGGGCCTTTTGGCTCGTGAACTGCAAAAAGTGAATGTGAGAGTAGCTGCTATTCAGGAAGTACGGTGGCCTAGATCTGGAGAACGTGAATTCCGGGCGGTGGATCCCATCGCCATCATTTTTTTCAAATATCATTTCTATCACAGCGGTGGCGATAGGGCAGAACAGTAGGGTTCATAGTGATCAAGAAGCAGATGAAGCATGTTACACGGTGGAGACCGGTAAGCGACCGAATATGTGTATTAAGGATACGGGGCAAATTCTTCAACTACAGCCTGATCAACATCTATGCGGCAACTAACGATAAATCCGATGACGTGAAGGACACGTTTTATTGCAGTCTCGATAAAACTTAGTGTCCAAAAAACCAAAGGAAAAAAAGTGCCCAAAATACGACGTGAAGATTGTAATCGGAGATACAAATGCGTATGTCGGGAGGAAAGATTTCTTTCGTCCAATCATTGGTACGATGTATCGATGTAAGGACTTTCAGAGGGCCTAACATTGACTCAGATCATTATCTGTCGACCGTTAGGAATTCAAAGAACCGAAGAACACAATCCACGAAGTGGTGAACACAACACCACAAGAAGTGATAGGTACAGCTCAAAGACGACAACGTAATGGATGGTTTGATGAGGAGTGCCAGAGGTTGACGGATGAGAAGAACGTTATCAGAAGCCGGATGTTAGTTTCTGGTACCCGGCTGAACAGATAGCGGTACAAGGTAGCAACGGCAGCTGAGAAACGAACCAACCTCAGAAAGAAAAGTCAATACGAAGAACGCGTGATTGCTGAGGCGCAAGAAAGTATGGAGCAGAACGATATGGGAAGGTTCTACGCTACTGTCAATGGTGTGCTGAGTAAAACAGTACGTGTACAATGACCTTGAAGGGAATTTGCTGACAGATAAAACAATGGTGGTTGCCAGGTGGAAGGAACACTTTGAGACATTGTTGAATGGAGAAAGTGAAGAAGTATCAAGAAACAAAGTAAACATCGCAGACGTCGATCAAGATGTAGGGCCTTCAACGCTAGACGAGGTTAATTAGACTGAGCTGAAGATCAATAAGATGTGAGCTGAAGAACAATAAGGCTGCTGGGAAGGACGAGCTCCCGACCAGACTTTTCAAACACGGAAGTGAGCAGCTGCATCAAGCAATCCACCGTATTCTAATGAAGATATGGGAGGACGAAGAACTGCCTACTAGCTGGTTGAATGGTCTCATTTGCCCATTATTCAAAAAAGGGGACATACTGATACTAGAGTGTGCCAATTCGAGGAATAACTCTTCTGAATTCAGTGTACAAAATACTGTTACGCGTTCTGTTTAACAGATTGGCGGCGAATACCCGGCTGGTTTTCGTGAGGGCCGATCAACGATGGATCAAATGTTTACTCTGCGTCAAATCCTTGATAAATTCCGGGAGTACAACTTGCAGACTCAACATCTGTTTATTGATTTCAAAGCAGCTTACGATTCGGGAATCATATTGATTGTGACACGTATACTTTCAACTTACAATTCAAAAATTTTCATTTATTCTGAGCTTTGTTATTAAATAATTAAGTGGACTTAAGACAAAAGTGACCTAGTGAGAATATATACATTTTAAACACAGTTTTCTCTGAGACATCAGTTCAGAATTCTAAAATGTCTCGTTGATGTTTTCCTTTTAATATTTTGTACAAAACGACCAGAGCTTTTTCCAATCTGAATTGATGTCTATTTTTTTATTTTTTTTTTCATCATCACTTTCACCTTAGAAGATAGAACTCTAAAGTTTTCTTAAATAAGTTCGATGTAAAGCCATCTTCAACAGTTTCTTACTTAGGAATGCAAAATTTTGGCAACTAGTTCTTTGTTTTTGTCCCATTATTTTATTATACCTAAATTGCAGTTAATCCATGACGTATGAATGTTTGAATGGTTTCAATAAATTAAATAATTAAGTCTGTTCTTGTATTTGCTTTTCGGTAAAATTCTGTTGAGTAAAAAACAAAAGTATGTTCTCGTACTTTCTTCAAGTACGGGAACAGACCTAAATATTATGTCTCAATAATTTAACCCAAGTCCAAGAAAAAACATAATATCAACTGTTGCAACATTCACCTTACATTCTACCACTCCCGCTGGAGAGAAACGCAAACAAATCGTGAACGAGCAAATTCGCCTCATCATCGCTTATGAAATCGCCGCACACACCTCATTCACTCTCTTTTCGCACATTTCCCAACCATTCATCTTTCCCGCGCTGTTTCCGCAAACTTGCACTCACATTGCAATACAGGCGATCCCGCATTCGATGCGACTGCTGGACTGGCTGGGGATGCTGCATGGGGATAAAAGAAAAGAACAGAACAACAAGGGAAGAATGAATGGAAAAGAACCGTCATCGCTGCACACGATCGCGCTCCCATCCATAACCGGCACGGCGAGGCAGACAGTCGGGAAGGCGGCCGGTTTGTAGAATGAGTCTCTCTAATTTTGAATGTGTGTCAGTGTGTTTCGCGACAAGAATCTCCCCGCGCTCGCAGTTTCCTTTCACCATTCTTGGCGTTCAGCAGATTATGAGTTGCGTTGGAAGTCAAAGCGGTTTGAGCTGAAATACAGCGATGGATAAACTGGAGACTCCAGGAAGTGATGGTTGACTTGGAAGTCTATTATCAGAGTAACTACTGAAACGACTTAATGGACACCTTATCAAAAAATAGCACATCCGAAAATCAGAATGCATCAATTTGTATACCTTCGAAGTAGGTTTTGAATTAAATTGACCATAATGAACCATTTGCAGAAAGGTAGGGTATCGCAATTCTTCGTCTGCTTTTAATACTTCCTGTTAATTTCCATTATATTAATGTTAATATCAACAATGCCTAAAGTTTCACCGTCAGTGTTCACTCGGCTGTCGACAAAAGCAGACCACTCTCGATGCGTGCTACGCGATCGTCTGTTTTCTCGGCAGCAACCATTGTGTGGTCCTCCTCATTGTTCTTCATCAGCAGTTCTTTCGGTCGATGCGTCGTCGACTTTGGAAAGCAACCGTTTCGTGATGAGTGTGTGAGTGCTGACCACGTTTTGCGTCCATTGCTGCAATGGACGCGCTCTGACCCTCGTTGGTGTACAACAATTTGCCATACAATGAAACTACTGGAAGCGGCTCCAGTTCTGATGGAGGAGGCTTTTTGGATAGCGGAAGATAAAGTGTTTATTGTGTTGTACCTTTTGACTATATATTTAAGATGTATTGTATAGTGACCAAGAATCCTCGGCTCTGTTAAGTTAATTCGGTTGAGCCTTATCAAATAAATTAATAAACAAAAAAAAATAAAGTTTCACCGTAAGTAAATCAATTAATCTTTTCTACCGACACTTAAGTTCAAAAGCGACACTATTTAGTATGGAAGAACACATTGCACTATGGGCAAAAATGGGTCCAAAATTACCCAAAATACAATTTCTCAACAGCACGCTGAATTTCGGCCATGAAAACAACTTTTCCGAAAGCTCTAATTTTCGTAAAACATAAGCACTTTATGCATGGTTTTCGAATACTATGTCTTTAAACAAGAATTCATAAGATATTAGGGGAATTTGGGGTACACTTTATAGGGGATAAAGGGGTAAAAGTGAACCCTCGCTAAATTTATTTTAATTCATAAAAATGTTGAACGATGCGATTGTTTGAATGACTCCAAAGGTTGCCTGCAATAATAAGATTTTTTTTTGAAATTTTAATTTTAATTAGGGTTAAATAAGTTGTATTTTACTGCTATCTGTTTTAAAAGAGTTTTCACTTTTTTTGTCTGTATACAGCAAAACGATATAGTGGTTCTCAGAATTTTGTAAAAATTGGAAGTTTTGTTCCTTATCGCAACATATTAGACCCGTATTTTTTATTTTGTCATTAGGGTGACTATTTCTATATTAGGGTGGTTTGATTTTTTTCAAAAAATTATAACTTTTGAACTGTTTGGCCGATGATGGAACTGAAAATACCAAATGAAAGTTAATTAAAAGTTTTATTCAGAAAAAATATTAATATATTAAAAAAAAATTGATTTTGTATTAAAAACATTGATTATATTTTCACTTTTACCCCCAACTACCCTATAAAGTGTACCCCGTATTTCCCTAATATCTCATGAACTGTTGTTGAAAGACATAGTATTCTTAAACTATACATAAAGTGCTTATGTTTTACGAAAAATAGAGCTGTGAAAAAAAAATTCCTCCAAAAAGTAGGGGAAAATGGGGTAAAATGGTCCAAAACACATACCTACAAGAAACCGGCGCCGGTGATGTAGTGGTAAACGTGACTGCTTTCTAACACCCCGATGGGTCTGGGTTCAATCCCAGCCAAGGTCGGTGGGATTTTTCTGAGGCATAAAAATCTCTGGTCACGTCTTCCTTCGGAAGGGAAGTAAAGCCGTTGGTCCCGGACCATGTGTGTTTGAATGGATGCGATATCCTACGCAGGTGTGGAAGCTGCCTTCCTGCACATTCGATTGCCGTCAATGGATGGCAATCGATGTCCGTCGGTGATTGGCACTACATTGCGGAACAGAGACCGACGTTAAATAAAGGAAAAGAAAAAAAAAACATACCTACAAGGCTCTCCGGTCTATGGGACCACGTGCAATTGATTCCCCGGACGATTTCCGAAAAGTAGTTTTTCATGGCCGGAATTCAGCGTGCTGTTGAGATATTGAATTTTGGGTAATTTTGGACCCATTTTTGCCCATAGTGCATTGTATGACTATTAAAACAAATCAGGGGAAACAAATCTTCGTTTAGGTATCCTAATTGAATTTATAATAGTCACTTTAGCCATATAATAGTAGTAAAACACGCTTCCGATGATCCTTTACAATACTACTTTACCATCAGGACTGCTATGTTGACAACTTTGATCGATGATAATTTAGATACCAACTATACATTTAATTGCTATCTATCACAGAGCAGATATTCATAAAAATTCAGAATCACTTCGGAAAGTACTGAATTATTTCAGAGAGCACTGATTAACTTATGAAAAGTTCGAAATCACTTCAGAAAAGTTTGGACTCACTTCGAATGTGTTGAATTTCTTTAGAAATGTTTTCAATCACTTCTGAAACTACTGAATTACTAAGGAACGTATTGTATCACTTAAGAAATGTTCGAAATCACTTCTGAACTTACTGAATCGATTCAGAAAGTACTGAATCACTTCAGAAATGTTAAGAGTCACTTCACAAAGTATTAAATAACTTCAAAAAAGACCGGAAACACTTAATAAATATTCGAAATCACTTTGGAAAGTACTGAATCATTGCGGAAAGTTCATTTTGAAAATAATTGAATCTCTTAGAAATGCACTTAATCACTTCAGAAATGTTTGGAATCACTTCGGAAAATACTGAATTTCTTCAGGAATGTTCGGAATCACTTTGGAAAAGTTCATGATATCTCGGAAAGTACTGAATTATTTCTGAAAGCACTGAATCACTTCGGGAAGCATAAGCTCGGAATCTCTTCGGATAGTATTGACTCACTTCAAAAAATTTCGGATTCACATTAAAAGGTACTGAATCATCCCAGAAAGTTTGTAATCAATTCCACAAGAACGGAATCACTTTTAACATAATTTAATTAGTTAGGAATGCACTGAACCACTTCAGGAACGTTCGGAATCATCTCGGAAATACTGAATCGCTTCAGAATGTTCAAATTCACTTCGAAAAGCAAAAAAATTCAGAGAGTACTGAATCACTTCAGAAAAATTCGGAATCACTTCTGAAAGTACTGAATCACTTAAGAAATGTTTTGAATCACTCCGAAAAGTACTGAATAATTACAGATAGTTTGTAATCATTTCCGAAAGTACTGCATCACTTCAGAAAAAATTGAATCACTTTTGAACAGTTTGAAATCAATTCTGAGAGAAATGAATCACTTCAGAAAAGCTCTGAAATTCTTTGGATAGTATTGAATGACTTTAGAAAATTACTGAATCTCTTTGTAAAACACTCAATCTTTCCAGAAAGTTTGTAATCGCTTCCGTAAGGACTGAATTATTTCGAAAAGGACTGAATCACTTCATGAATCGTTGGAAAGTACTGTATCAATTCTTTCAAGTTCACAATCACTTATTCAAGAGCTGTATCACTTTGTAATAACTCAATCACTTCAGAAAAGTTTGGAATCCGTTCAGAAAATATTAATCACTTCATAAAAATCGAAATCACTTTGGGGAGCACAGAATCATTAAAAAAAAAGTTCAAAATCTCTTCTAAAAGTACTGAAACACTTTAGAAAATCTCGGAATCAGTTTGAAAAGTACTAAATTATTGCAGATAAACTTGTAGCCTTCGCTCCAAGCTGTAAATATTATATTAGCCATAAATAAAATGAGCACGAAATAGATCAAATCCATACGCCAAAAACTATGCCAGTAGCGAAACGACACTAGCTGATTTACGTTAAAATTGGAATGCCTCGCGAGTAACGACACTCGACTTTGCGTAGTTTCTCCCAAAGCCGAGTCCAGGGAAACCTTCGGGAAAGTTGGGGAAAGAGAGAGTGTGGCTACACCCGACTTTGAACGAAGGGTCGACGATCAGGATAATCTCTCGCATTACCGATCTCGTTCGAAGAAGTTCACGGGAAAATCGAACTTCCATTAAGTTCGGCCGAGGTCACCTTCCCTAATCTGAGGGTCACGGTTTCGCTTCACTTTCATCCGAACCGCAGTTTACAGTGGAAGTGCGTCGTTTTGTTCGCGTTAAGGTATAGTTTTGTATAGTGAGTGAAAACAACGTGGTTTTACTTTGTATTTAAATTCTAATTTATCGTTGATTGTTTAGTTATAGCAAATCATAAACTAAAGGTAGTGTGCGGCATAGGTTAGATTTTGTGTGCATAGAAAAACAATCTAGGCCAGGTAATGTGCTCGTCGAACAACATTTGTGCTTTGTGCTTATTATTAATTTCAACAGCCGACGACTACATACAACTTCCGACGACATCATCTGCTTTCCCGGGGCGAAAGATCCCGGCAACCGTCACCTTGTCCGGTGGAAAGCGATTAAAATTCTCATCGCGGATCGGGGCTTGGTTGATACCAACTGCCATTTTTGGAGAGATCACCGTCCACCCACGTGGAAATCATTGGCCGTCCAACGGTCGAACATCATCGTCACTGCCGATAACAGCAGCGCAGCAAACAACAGCAAATCGTGCGCACGTATCGTCAGATATGGACGCCCACTAGACTGATGCAAAATTTGACTTTTTCGCTCCACAGTGCTTAAATGGTTTCAAATCGGGTCGTGATTAGCCTCCAAAAGTTACAACTCATTTGGTTAGAAACAGACTTCGCACAAACCATTTGAAGTTCACATGTAAATTACTATGGGAAATCTCAACTTTTTGTTCATTGCCTTCTAGTCTTTTTCCATATTGAGCTGCAAAACAGCTCGATAGCTATTCTTAAAGAAAATTTTCTCAGCTACAACTTTGCTGAAGATCGTTTCTATGTAAAACAAGACAGGAAATAGTTATTAATTATTTAAGAGATTGGTAAACTTATGACATGATCAAGCAGCTGCTCTGTAGGCAACACTGTATTTTGCAGTGTGACATAGTAGCCATAATTTTTGTGTCCTATTCAACGCCCCAGAAACACCAATGTTGCCTGCTGAGCAGTTGATTGAGCATGATCATAAGACATCAGTGCATTGAACCATTAATAACTTTCGATCCTTGCATTTAATCAAAAAGTGGTCTTCAGCAGTCTTGTAGCTGGGAAAATTTCCTACAAGTAAAGTTGAAAGCTTTTGAAGCAGACCGATATGGTGAATTATTAGATAGACATGAACAAAAATCTTGGTTTTACGATAGTAATTCCCATACAAACTTCAAATGGTTTGTGCCATCTCAGTTTCTCACCAAATGGGTTCAAATTTTGAGAGGTTAGTCAGGATACGATTTGGAATCGTTTAAGTATTGTGGAGCGAAAATTTCAAATTTTGCATCACTCTAACGCCCACCCAACCCATTAATAATAGACACTCGGGTGTTAAGCTTCGTCTTTTCCCGCTTGCTGCATCGTCGTGGGATTAACCGAGAAGACAGAAAAGAGCACAGCACAGATGTTTTGAGAGATTATGCTGTTTCACAATAGGGGTTTCTACTCGATCAAATTCGGTAGTAGTTAAGCTGGCTCGATCTCTTCTTTCTAGGAAGATTTTCACTTGGACTCACCCTGAGGCAGTCTCATCCGGGCAAACTCAACGTGGCCTGCGGTCTCCTTTACCGGAGTGACGCTTATGCGGCAGGCTTAACCTAGATCGGCCAGTGTCGGCTACAAACTTCACAAAGTACTGAATCACTTCAGATAGTACAGACATAATTGAGCATGAGAATGATTGACCACTCGCGGTTGCTACTCCGTTATTATCAGCTCACCTGACAGAGAAGCAACAAACAATGCGTTGGACTAGCATGCATCTGCAATGTGTAAAATCTGGTGATCTCATACTTTACGACAGGCAATAACAGCGCAGGCCGCTTCCAAATGTAGGTCAATTAGACTGTCAAAAACGGAGAGATCCTCCTCACTTCCACGAATTTATCAATAGTTTTTCAACAGGATTCACACAATTGTAACACATCGAAAAAGGTCTCGATTTTGGCAACATAGATGAAATACAGGCAATTCTCCACAACTCGATGTTCACTAACTCGATATCGAGATAGCTAACCATAGTAAAAATGAGTGCCATGGCTACTGCGATAGCGAATTTGTATGAAATTGTTATTCTATTACTCGATAATTCTGTAACTCGAGTTGTAGAGAGTGCACTGTAGTTACATTTCCAATAACGAGATCTGGATATACTGACATTACATTACATTAGGACAGTTTGAAATCACTTTGTAAAAGTTCAGAATTACTTCAAAAAGTATTGAATAACGTGAGAAAAGCTTAAGATCACTTTGGAAAGTACTGGACCATTTCATAGACCATAGCACGTGCAGAATAACTAAATAATAACTGAACATTACAAAAAATTTCAATCACTTCGGAAAAATTGGAAACACTTGATCCGTGTATTTAGCTCATAACATATTTAATAACTTCAGAAAAGCTTCAGTTCAACATGTAGACTCACTGCCGAAAGTGTTAAATTTTCTGGACTGTTTTAACACTTTCGGCAGTAATGGGTTATATGAATAAAAAGAGTTGACTTTACTTTCCCGTGCTTTTCTTACGGGAAAAGTAAAGTAAAAGCTTTTATTCATACGACCTAATGTCACGAGTTCTTGGGAGCGTCTAAAACAAGAACTTGATATAAACGTAAAAACCTGGCACTGAAACAGAAAACGTATTGCCTATTAAGGTTTCCAAAGGTAACTTCAATTGTAACAGCACAAACATCTCTGGTTATTATTTTAAAGGTTTGCATAGAGACGATTGCGTTATTGACACGCACACATGCTCGAGGAGTTTGGCATTCCACTTTTGCTGAAAGTAGCAAAGGTTGGGTTCACGAGGTTTCCTATATAAAAGATTCCTTTACGAAAGTAAGGTTTCTTTTACGAGAGCCACATGGGATGTGCCATTTTGAATTATTCTACATATATTGTTATGGTTACTGTTCTTTTATGCTGGCGATTGGTTTATGCTATCTTAACAGCAGTCATAATTCGAATTTCAGAAGAGACATTAGTGTCGCTAGTATCCAATCTACGAAGTATATCATAACAACGCTAACGCTTAACAGCAGTCATAATTCATAACTACTCAAGATATCACAAATCTACCATCTCCAGCATAAATTGAACATCAACGTAGAAACCAAATTGGTAATTATTTGTAAAACGCCAAAACTCGGTTTTCCGAAGGAAGAAGCGTCAGCAGGAAGACCGAGATCGCGAGGCGATGGAAAATCTGTACCGCGTAAACGACACACGGAAGTTCTACGAGAAGCTAAATAGTTCGCGCAAAGGCTACGTGCCGCAAGCCGATATGTGCAAGGACTTGGACGGTAACCTTCTCACGAACGAGTGTGAGGTGATTGAGAGGTGGAAGCAGTACTATGGCGAACACCTCAACGGTGAAGCAGCAGAAAACGAAGGTGGCATGGCAACAGACCTTGGAGCACGCGCAGAAGACGACAGGCTACCGGCCCCTGATCTTCAAGAAGTTGAGGAGGAGATCGGTCGGCTGAAGAACAACAAAGTAACTGGTGTAGATCAACTACCAAGTGAGCTATTAAAATACGGTGGTGAAGCACTGGCTAGAGCGCTGCACTGGGTAATTGCCAAGATTTGGGAGGAAGAGATATTACCGGAGGAATGGATGGAAGGTGTCGTATGCCCAATCTACAAAAAGGGCGACAAGTTGGACCGCGCGATCACACTGCTGAGCGCCGCCTACAAGGTACTCTCCCAAATTCTATGCCACCGTCTGTCACCATATGCAAGTGAGTTCGTGGGGCAATACCAGGCGGGATTCATGGGTGCCCGAGCTACCACGGACCAAATTTTCGCGATTCGGCAGGTTCTGCAGAAATGCCGCGAATACAACGTGTCCACACATCATTTGTTCATCGATTTCAAATCCGGATACGACACAATCGATCGAGATCAGCTATGGCAGATTATGCACGAGTACGGACTTCCGGATAAACCGACTAGATTGGTCAAGGCGACGATGGATCGAGTGATGTGCGTTGTTCGAGTATCGGGGACACTCTCGAGTCCCTTTGAATCTCGAAGGGGGTTACGGCAAGGTGATGGACTTTCGTGTCTGCTGTTCAACATCGCGTTAGAAGGTGCGATTAGAAGAGCTGGGATAGACACGAGTGGCACGATATTCAGGAAGTCCATCCAGCTCCTTGGCTTCGCCGATGACATTGACATTATGGCACGGAGCTTTGAGATGATGGCGGAAACGTACATCAGACTGAAGGCTGAAGCTAGACGGATTGGACTTGCCATCAACGCATCAAAGACAAAATACATGAAAGGAAGAGGTTCTAGGGAAGACAATGTTAGCCTCCCACTCCGAGTTCAGATTGACGGTGACGAAATCGAGGTGGTCGATGAGTTCGTGTATTTGGGCTTGCTGGTGACCGCCGAAAATGATACCAGCAGAGAAATTCAAAGACGCATTATGGCAGGGAATCGTGCCTACTTTGGACTCCGGAGGACGCTCCGGTCAAATAAAATTCGCCGCCGCACGAAGTTGACTGTCTACAAGACGCCGATTAGACCGGTGGTCCTTTACGGCCACGAGACCTGGACTATGCTCGTGGAGGACCAACGCGCCCGTGGTGTTTTCGAACGGAAGGTGTTGCGTACCATCTACGGTGGAGTGCAGATGGATGACGGAACGTGGAGGAGGCGAATGAACCACGAATTGCACCAGCTGCTGGGAGAACCATCCATCGTCCACATTGCAAAAACTGGGCGACTACGGTGGGTTGGGCACGTCGTAAGAATGCCGCACGACAACCCAGTGAAAATGGTTCTAGAAAGCAACCCAACAGGAACAAGAAGAAGAGGCGCGCAGCGGGCAAGGTGGATCGACCAAGTAGAAGGTGACCTGCGGACCCTTCGCAGACTACGAGGCTGGCGAACTGTGGCCATGGATCGAGTAGAGTGGAGACGACTTCTTCGGACAGCAGAGGACAACAAGGCCTTAGCCTGATTGGTAAGGTAAGTTGTTAAACGCCAGAGGTATTCTGTGTAAAACGCATAAAGAAAATCAATTTGTTTGTTTTTTTTTTTGTTATTTTAACTATCATCATATCCATAATCTTCCCCTTATTTAGCCTAGTACTTGTGACTTAAGAAGGGGGCCTAGGAGAAACAAAAGTCCGTTGCGCCATTGCGGTTAGCGCAGTAAGGGTTTCATCAGGGAATATAATAAGGGAGGTTTTGATTTCACAACATACTGGTAGTTTTGGGAAGTTTGTTTTGCCCACGAATGTTTAGGAAAATTCTATAAATTTTTCAAGGTTTTTCTTGAAATTAGGAGAAAGTCAAGTATGATAAGGCCTGTTCATAAACTAAGTAGACAGTTTTTTGGGATTCTTGACCCCCCCCCTGCCCCTGCGTAGACAATTGTCCATACAAATGTTTTTTAAATTTGTATGGGCCGTGGATAATTGTCAACCCCCCCCCCCAAACTGTCTACGTAGTTTATGAACAGGCCCATATGAGATAAATAAGAAAACACAAATTATGTCGCTTGGAAAATGTTGACGGTACTTTTGGAAACTAATCATAATTTCAAGAAGAAAGGATAAAGAGACTTTGTAGAGATATCCAAGGAACATTAAAGCGATTTTCCACCCCTCGGGTTTTTGTTGTGTAGCAACTGCCATCTTCTCACCTGTAGAGTACGGTGCTGCTCGATAAAGTGCAAATGTTTTGCAGCGTACCATATAAACTAGATAATACACTGTTTGAAGCAACGTCATCAACGTTGGGGGCGGACGCATCGTTATTTAGGGCAGATTTATATTTTAAGGCGCTGGTCAATATTGGGTGCGACTACTTAGCTCAAATTTTAGGAACACAGCATAATACAATTTTTAAGACTGCTTCAATAACTCTGGGCCCCATTATGTAGGTTCGATACAGTGATTACCGAGATGCCTGTAGTGTTCAAACGAAATTCAAATTTTTCAGGAAAAAAATTAAAGGGTTGTGTCCTAGACACGACCGCAGTATGACGTAGAACCGCACAAAATTGATGTTTTTCATGCATTTTTGACTATTATACTTTATCTTAAAATTTTCAAGTATTTCAATGTTTCGGTTATGGTTGACTCAAAACAATTTACACATTTTTCTTGACAAATATCCTTGTGAAATTCCACATGATTTTCATTTGACCACACATAAACAGAATCCACTCAGAAGTACACATGAAATTTATACGCAAATGAATAGTATGTGTGGTCACGCATGGTTTATATATGTACATATATTAAGTATGTGGCCGACACATAGATATTGATTTGTTGATCACGTTGCAACAACTCATGTGTGGGACACATAAAATTTTTTTTTGAAATTTTGTTAGTGTTCAATGTTGGTTCAAGTATTTTTCTTGGAATGTAATAAATTATGAAAATTAAAATGTATGGTCCTAAAAATGATGTTGTGGTTCCGAAAGAACCGTTGGGTGATGTTGATATTCGTCCCTTCTAAGATGTGCGTGGGCCTAATAGTTCGTCATTTGTTGATTGAAGAAGTTCTTGAGGTATCAAGTATATGCCATGATGAAGCACACGATGATCTTCTAATCATCGATTGGATAAAGTCCTGTCCTAGAAGAGTAGTCTAATTAATATTGGAGGAGTTTGGTTTTGTAAGACGCACTGTGTTCAAATCTTCAGTATTGAAAGTATCGGTCTGTGGTATGTGAAATATGAACAGTATCTTTTGCATTCCGCACGAATGTTCCGGATGAACATCAAGTCCAGACACGAACCGCCAAGAGTGGTCGCTTGGGTGGGATCAGTGGCAAGAGTCAATCGAAGGTGCCTCTTCATGAACTCGATGAAACCGGAGTTCTCTGACTTGGACACATCGATGTTGAAATTTCCGGTAACAATCATAGGCATGGTACATCTGGCGTATGTCATCAAGGTGCGTGCAATGAAATACTCCTTCTGTTTCATCGTAGTGCCTGTTGAAAATATATAGTTTATTTGACAAATTGTTGCGTTTCCCCTAATGAAACCTTTACTTGGCATAATGTACACCGATACCAGCAATGTTGGAGTGCCCATTATAACAATTTCAGCAGCACAGATATCGCCGTAGCCATCAGCCACTCGGAGTTGCTCGTCGTACTGCTCACTAAGCCTCTAATTCATCAACTTAATATCATTGAATATGTCCTTCAAGAATTTTTTTTGTTAAAGCTTGAAAGTTTTGGTGTGGGAAGAAATTAAGGAAAAACTTCTGTTTTTACTAATAATTGTGATTTGTTTAAAATTTATTTCCCGGAAAAAAGTGATCGTCAAAATCCATGTCTTTTTTGCGTTATTTTTAGGGGGAGGGAGGTTGTTGTGAGGGGGGGAGAGGGGTTAACATACATTGTTTTTTTCCATTGTATCGCATTCCTCATTGTGGTCACGCCGAAGCGACAATGAGCAAAAGCATGACAGCAGCGTTGTTTTATATCTTTTCAGGTTCAGAACCTGATAGGATTTCCCGCAGTTTTTTATGAATGGGGCGGAGCAGAAAGTTTCTTTTGTGCAGAATATGTAAAAAAGGATAGACTTTGGATGTTAATATAATTGCATATATAGAGGTACCAGATATGTTTTACAGTCAGTTGTTGGTAATTCATCAAGTGTATGTCCCCTATTAAGCAATATTTTTTGTTGAAAATGTTGGCTCTGCATGTATAAAATTAATTGTTCATACATTATTGTGGTTTGCTTAAAATTTATTTCCCGAAAAAAAATGATCGTCAAAGTCCATGTCTTTTTCGGGTTATTGTTAAGGGGGAGGGGGAGGGGGTTGTTAAGCGGGAGGGAGTTTTACATGCACGTTTTTTCAAGTCTCATTCCTCATTGTGGTGGACACGCCGTGATCCACCTTTATCCGCTGACCTAGTCCTGCCTGATGCAGGACCTAGTGCCACGTAGGATTGGGCGATCTTGGATCGATCTTTGAAAGATCGATTTTTTTCATCCCGATTTCTGATTTTTCGGATCGATTCTTTGTCCACGAAAAAATCGAAAAAAATCTATCTCTTCTCTAGATCTTTTCGATCTTCAAAAAAAAAATAGGTGTTAAATTTTGTAATTGAATTGACATCGAAAAAAACGATTTACTCTCACTCCGGACTGCATGGTAAATTTAATGAACATAACGTTAACATCAGCATCGCTCCCTATAATGACGTCACTATTTGCGTTTCCGATATATACGAATACAAAAACATTTGAAGGTTTTCGCTACCTCCCTCCTTACCGTCACGACAACATTTAATTGAATATAATAAAGGAAATAATTTCTTGGGGTACCAACGTAAACAAGCGTATAGTCCATTCTATATGCAAGAGTATTGATGGTCCGAAAGTGAGGATAACAATAACAAAATTTTTTAGCTAGAGCGAAAGTGAGGATAGCAAACTAAGCACTTGAAAATGGGATTTCGCAAGTGTGCAAGGTAAGATCAATTAAAATTAAAACCATAAGATTGATCAACCAAAGATCGATTCATTGGTACCGATTTAATCAGTGGATCGGTTCTAGAGCCATATATAAGATGGATCCGTCAAGATCGATCTTTCTCTGAAGATCGCCCAATCCTAGTGCCACGCCGTCCGAAGCGGTAATGAGCAGAGGCATGAGAGCAGCGCTGATTTATATCTTTTCAGGTTCAAGCAGAATGATGTGGAACCAAGTGGTATTAGTTTATGATGACTGGGTTTGGGAAAAAGGCTTATTTCATGAAATCAGTGATAAAATTATCATTTGTACATTTTAAAAAGTTTGATTACAGAAAAATTGGAAAAACATATTTATTTCAACAGGTTTGTAATGTAATATTCTATCGATTGGCGTATTTGGATTTTAATTTCATCTATAAATGACAAAGTTACAAGCGTTCAAAACCTAACATTTCTTCACCACACATATTTTTTGATTTGCACCCCAGTATAGTGGACAAAGACGTAGTTCTACGTCAACAAAAGAAGCTGGCAGCTTTTGAAATTCTACCATCTGTACATACTAGGATTATTTCATAGATTTCAGTGCCATTTTACCGAAATATTAAAACAGCTGAATGTTCGGTTAACAGTTGGGTAGTTTTCACAGTGGTGGTGGGGGGGGGACACCCCTCACCATCCCTCTCCAAAGGGGGAGTTTGGTAAAGAGAGATGAAAAAACCGATTTGTACCTTCCTTAAAAGTTGTCCTAGCTCGCTGTTCTAATATCTATATGCAATCTTCACACTGCCGTACTCTAACGGAACTATCAACTCTGTGCTTTCATCTACTCCATCTATCGTATAAAAATTACCACTACAGTCTGTTATTTGAAATTAGCATCTTCAACTATGTAGTTTTCACAGTTTTCCTGCAACCACCAAGCTGTTTACCGAACGTTCAGCTGTTGAGATTTCAGTTAAATTTCCCAGAAATCTGTGAAATAATCTTAGTGTATGCAGAAACCAGGAACTAGTCACATTGTTTACCAGAAGAAAAAAACCTGTGTATGCAGAATATAACAGATTTTTCGGTAATAAAAAAAACATAATTTTTCTAATATTCTGAAAAGTTTAAAAGAAGAAGTGATCTGAATATTTAATTACCGAACTGCAAAGAAAAATCAATACGATCTGTATAATGTGACAAACGCCGGATTCGGTAAAACATTACCGAACACACTGTAAATGGCAAATCAGACTGTCAAATCGTGGGAAAACTGTGTAGTGTAATTTTTATCATGGAACAGGTATGGTAGTCAATTCAAGACCAGGATGAACGCATCATCGAAATTTCCCGTAAGTAAGTATTTATTCAATAAGCTCGATTATTTCCAGGCATTACCAGCGATAGAGTGTTTTTTTGTTAAGATAAGGTTCCAGATTATGTACCTGGATTGCATCGCCACAGAAGTAAACACCTGCAGAAAGGGCCCTTTTCAGCGACAATTTTGTTTTGATTGGCCTCATAAAAAATGCAACTGCCAAAGGAACCATGTTAGTCTATTCAAAGAGCGTTTTTCTATAGCAGTCACGCAATGCGATGACTCATTTTCAATATCTGAGGATCGGTGTGAGAAGCTAAATACTTTGGAAGAGATTAGTGTAAATCTTATGACATGCGTTGTGTGACTACCCCAAACCAAAATCTCAGATATTTATAAATTGCCGGCGCCGGTGGTGTAGTGGTAAGCGTGACTGCTTTCAAACACCCCGATGGGTCTGGGTTCAATCCCAGCCGAGGTCGATGGGATTTTTCTGAGGCATAAAAATCTCTGGTCACGTCTTCCTTCGGAAGGGAATTAAAGCCGTTGGTCCCGGCCCATGTGTGTTGAATGGGTGCGATATCCTACGCAGGTGTGGAAGCTGCCTTCCTGCACATTCGGTTGCCGTCAATGGATGGCAATCGATGTCCGTCGGTGATTGGCACTAGATTGCGGAACAGAGATCGACGTTAAATAAAGGAAAGAAGAATAAGATATTTATAAACTATGTGACACAATAACCCAGCACGTTACTGGCTACTTAGAACAGCGCACTGCGCATTTTCTTGAATCAAAAAGAGTTCATCAAGAGTCTGAAAAAGAGGTAGAACTACGGAATATTTTTCACCTTGATGATTTGCTTAATGAAGTAAGCTCTTTCTCTAAACAATCTAAATTGCTCAACAAGCTAGCAGTAACCGAACCAACTCCAAAAGAAATATTGCTAAGCAGTTGAGAAGTCGTTCGCCATGTAAATTCTGTTCCAAAAATATCTTGGTTAATTAAACTGCTTCTTACATAAGTATTATGGACATATTTGAACTCCTTTTCATAGAGTCTAGTACGAGGCAACACTTGAAAGAGCTAAACATAAGCAGTACTACATTTACTCACATATGAAATCTGCCACGACCAACCTGGCCAAAACGTGCCCTAACCCTCACTGAGCCAAAGGGCTGGGGATGAGATGTAAACAAGCATGTCATGTAAAATTAAGTGCTCCGCGACTAAAAGTACGTTTGATTGAGCTGAATTTCGCGTCTGTTATGACTCAATTGGCTGTCAAAATTGACGCTCGTATATGTCAGTCTCAGAGCACCTAAATTTAAATCAATTTGTCTAAGTGTGTAGTTTTTAAAATCCACGTAAAAGAGACCGCGTACATTCTGGAATCCACGTAAATCAGGACCACGTAAATCCCAAAATCCACGTAAATAGGGAGTCCAGTGTACTATTGAACAATTTCTGAGTACTTATTTGATACGTGAGGTCCGTCACATGATTATTTCATTAGTTTTAAAGCTTCAAAACTAGGAAAACTTCACCGCAATGGCAAATCTCGATTATTTAAACAAAGCTGACAGTGTTTTGAAATTGAAATTTCAAGTTTCACCGAACGTTCAGCTGTCGAAAGGGTGGTAAAAAATATCGATTTTGGTAATAATTTCTTAGTGTGTAGGTAGGTAGTTGACAGGAAAATAAACAAGCGTTAGACTCCTGTACGTATGCAACACCCTCGCCAGTGCTTTCGGAAGATAACGCTACACACAAACAAAAAAGCAACAAACATTACAGTAAAAGCTTAATGATAACAGATTTATTGCAAATAAATGATAACGGTTTCTTTTTGTTATTTTTTTTCCCCGAATGGAATCAATATGTAGATTGTTTAGCTCGCACAAAAACACACAGTAAAACAGCCCCGCTCACACTCAAGCCTTGCCCTTCGCTGCATCAATCATGTTCCTGGAAATGATCATTCGCTGAATCTGCGACGTACCCTCGTAAATCTGGTAGATCTTGGCATCGCGCATCAGCTTTTCCACCGGGTATTCCGAGTTGAATCCATTTCCTCCGAAGATCTGCACCGCATCCGAAGCAACTCTGTTGGCCATATCGGCGGCGTAGCACTTGGCAATCGACGCGTAGTAGCTATTCCTTCGGCCCTGGTCCACCTCCCAAGCGGATTTCATCGTGATCAGACGGGCCGTTTCCACTCCGATAGCCATATCAGCCAACATGAAGGACACTGCCTGGTGGGCGGCAATTGGAACTCCGAAGGTCTTGCGTTCCAGCGAGTATTTCAATGCTTCATCGAGAGCACGCTGTGCCAAACCGACGGCTCCAGCGGCTACCGGTGGGCGAGTCTTGTCAAAGGTACCCATGGCAATCTTGAATCCATCTCCTTCCTTCAGCAGGACGTTCTCCACTGGCACTCGCACATCTTCGAATGTGATTCCTCGAGTGTCGGAAGCACGCTGGCCCATGTTCTGCTCCTTGCGACCGGGGGTCACTCCAGGGGTATCACGCTCTACAATGAATCCGGTGAACGCCTTCGATGCGGGGCATTTGGGATCCGGGTTGGTACGGGCCAGCACAAAGTACCAGTTGGCAACGCCTCCGTTGGTGATCCACATCTTCTGTCCGTTGATGACGTACTCGTTGCCCTTCTTTTCGGCCCGAGTTTTAACTCCGTTGACGTCAGATCCGGCACCGGGTTCCGTCACGCAGTAAGCTGCCACTAGAGGTTCCTCTAGCAGACGACCCAAGTACTTTTTCTTCTGTGCATCATTACCGGCCAGGATGACGGGAGTTTGCTGAAAACGGGAACAATCAGTTAACCTATTGGGGATCAATGCAGAGAATTTGACTTACTCCAAGACCGCTGGCTTCGAGGGCTGTCATAATACCGGTGCAACCGTAGGCAAATTCCTCTGCGATAAGGCAGCTGGTGATGATCGACATATCAGTGCCACCTGTAATGGCAACGAAGATTTGTTTGAATTATGGTATACTTCGACGAATTTCTAGATTAAAGAGTTGGTAAGGTGTAGAAATAAAATAAAGTAATAATAGATTACCATTTAGTTATATCAACATTCATTAGAGAATTCACATACCAAAAATTGTTCGTGGATGAAATCGATTTAAGAAAAAATGCAGCGGATCCAGCATGTTGGCAAAATTTAGCCAGCTTCTAACCAGCGTATGTAGGCTTTATATTCAACTGAGCGATCTTTTTTCTTCTCTCTGTTAAGCTGTTTTTGCTCAAAGCCTTTCATCAGTATTTTGGTTAATTGAAAACTATACTTCATTTCCATGCGACTTTATTTACTGCATTCCAAGTTTACATCATAATTCGAATATTCATTTTGTCCAACATTAAACAGGTTCCGAGATAAGGAAGAAATGTTCAATATACGACCACTTTCACCTGGTTGGTAGGAACATATACATAAAGAGTGTTACGATCAACATTTGGTGGACTTAAACTTGACGCATTTCTTGTAATCGAGCATTTGAAAACCTGAACACCTGAACATGATGGGTTCTGTTTTGGCTTTGACATTTCTAGATAGAGCTGGAATTAGGGCGTAACAGCCTTTAAAAAAACTGACTTCTCTCGTTGATTTCTAGGAATTCAAGGCACGCTTACACAAACCAACAGATCAATCGCGTAGGGGAAGTCTTCCCCTACTCGATGGTGATGTCAATTTGTCAGGGAGAGCCATGGCTTTCAAGAAGTCATTGTTTACAAAAGCTGTTACGCCCTAATTCCAGCTCTATCTAGATTTGCTCTTCAGTTATCAACATGCCATTCAAGCAAGAGGAGTAACGCATCCAAATTTTACACGCGCATCGCGAAAATCCGAACAACTCGCACGTAATCTACGTCAAGGCAGACTTGAAACAGCTTCCTGGGCAGGAGTTTTATACGGCAAACGGAAGGAGAAAGATGGCAGACATTTTCAAACATATGAAACTGTCGAAGCTCGCTAAGAAATATCTGATTTGGCAGGCTATCTGTACATTTGAACTTGAAAAACGACATTTTCATTGCCATCGGGACCGTCAACCAGGAAATTTACGTGAACGGATCAACAGCACAACAATTCAAATCAAATCTCCCAGATATTCTCTCATCATACCAGGTTAGTCAGAAACTATTGCAAAGACCTCCACGTGATTATAGATCTCCAAAAGAGCATCAGGATATTTGTTTTAGACTTCAGCTTGATCACGTATCATTCTGAAGATCTTCAACTGCCCAACAATCTAAATCACATCTCCAAGAAATTCTTCAAGATTCCAGGTTGCTCAGAAATTATTTAAAGTAACACCAAGTGAGAAGAGAGCACATTGAAAACCTCAGGATGTTTGTTTTAAAGATTTCAGATTCAGGTATCATTATAAAGATATGCAAGTCTTCTCTATTCCATATAGCATCTCTCGGATTTTCTCTTAAATATGAAACACGGCAGCTTCGAAATTATTTCAAAGTCCTCCATGTGTTTTTAGATCTCATTAAAGTCGTCTGGATATTTGTTCAAGACTTCAGGTTGATCAGGTACTATGGCACTGAAGATCTCAAACTGTTTAACAATTCAAATCACATCTCACGGATATTCTCTCAATGTGGCTCCGAAAATATCCCAAAGACCATCAGGTGATCAGAGATCTTTGTTCTCTAGGAGGTTGATCAAGTTTTGTTCTGAAAATCGTCAACTATGCAACAATTCAAATCATATGTTCAACTATGCAATGAGCAAGCTAATGAATAGTTTTGTTTTGTTTCCCATATAAATTTTCAAGCTGATAATCATAACATAATTGCCATATAAACTCGACCCACCCTAATGTTCATGAAAGAATAATATATTAATATAATAAAATATATTGTTTGATTCAAATCCAAATATCTCAAAAATATCACAATATCCCTCTGCGACATTTTGAGGCACGACAATCTATTTGATGTTAATTTTAAGTAACTGATATTATTTTGCATTCAAGCGCTTTTTTAAGATAAATCATTCAGAAATTCATGTTTTTTTTAATCTCATGTGATCTTTATTTAAAGTGCCTTAAAAATAAAAGTATTGTTCTGGAAAAGATTGTCAAAGCAGATCGACGAAGAATGCTTAAAGTATTCATTTGAACGAATTTGAAAAACTTAATGCAGGTATACCTCGATAAAACGTAACTGTCTCTTTTGACTTCCATCGTCAATATATCTAATAACAATTGAATCATACAAATTAAAATTACCAATAAATCAGGGATTAACTAATATGTCCAATGTCCAAGTTTGCTTGTTTGAATGATAATTCGCGGGAAATCGACGATGGAAGTTTAAAGTGACTTTTAGGGTTATATTAACCGGTGGAAACTAACGATTTTAAATTGGCTCACTACTTGACTAGCCTATTGGTCCCAAGCAAATCGATTTACGTACCCCATTCTAGTCGAAATTCTAGTACTACACTATGTTTGTTTTGATTCGCTATGAAAGTTTGACAGATAAAATGAGGGATTCGTGGATTTTCCTATATTTCGAGGGGTGCATCGATTAGCTTGGGACCGAAGCGAGTACCAGATCTGAGCCAAAAACTTGAACACGTTTCTTCGGGACCTTCTGGTCTTAGAGTTACCTCTATGGTTATATCAAGGTATACCCTTAAAACTTTAATTTTAGACATATATTACAAATCATTGGTTATCTCTGTTGTTTGAATATGTTTAACTTCAGCAACTTCCATAAAATTTGACGTTCTACAACTTTGCCGGAGACAGCTAACCTCTACCGTGCCCCGTAACGTGGGTAGATCACCTTTTCGTGGTACGTTACGGGATGTAAGATCTACCACCGATTCCTAGTCCCGACTACTTCAAACTAGGGGAACAGGATTTTTCAGTAATCCAAGAAACACATCTTAGTCCTTGTTACTTTTTATGCCTTGTTGATAGTGACAAAACTCGGCTTTGTCTACCGAGGATGATCTTGAAACAAGGCAAAAAAAATGAGTTAGTTGTCTTCATCTATGTGATTCCTAATTTTCTCTTCGTTGTTCCCTAGTTTGAAGTGGTTAAGACTAGGGTTCTGATGCATG
Source organism: Ochlerotatus camptorhynchus (assembly GCF_037179485.1). Classification (NCBI taxonomy): domain Eukaryota; kingdom Metazoa; phylum Arthropoda; class Insecta; order Diptera; family Culicidae; genus Ochlerotatus; species Ochlerotatus camptorhynchus. The sequence goes on from NW_027040564.1 coordinate 141,300, forward strand.
GTCATTATCGGTGTCATACCTTAATTTTGTTGCTAAGGAATCCAATTTTGACTGACAAAGGGGCGCGCCTTTGGAGGGTGTTTCAACACTCCGAAGGGTATAAATAGCGGGACCTTTCAATTAGACTCGGATCCTTGCGATAAATGCAAGATTGGCAACTGTAAAAAAAATCGAATGCTTCATCATTTCTCAATAGTGATGGAGTAATACGACATGCACTAAACTAAGGACACGGGATATACTACAATATATCAATTTACTGGTCGCAGTAGTGTTAGGTCCCGAACAAAGGAAAAAAAAAACCTCTACCGTGCGAAAAAAAAAAGATTGCCATTTCAGCGGCAAAAACTTGAACTATTTTAAAAACTTTGCTGAAGACGTCAACTCAAATTGATGCAATCCGAGAGCGTTATTATTTTTTTCCTGCTAGCTTTCATTCTTTGCTCTCGTTCTCGTGTGTTCTCGAAGATTTCCTGAAAATTCATAACTTCGCTGAAGTTCTTTGAACTTCTACCAAATTTAAAGAACTTCTTAAAAGTTCCCTTAGTTCCCTTAAATTAAAGCAGCATCATTTATGAACTTCTTTGATTTTCAATGTTGAAGTTCTCTAAATTTTCGTGAAATTCAGGCAAATGTCCACACATTATCGGATCTGATCCGTCTACACCTAAGAACTTCCCTAAAAGTCTAGAATTTCCTGATGTTATTGGAACTGCTCAAAAGATCTCTGAACTTCTTTAAAGTTCTCTAGACTTCCTAGAAATTTTAAGGAATTTCATTAAAGTTCACTCTATTCTTTTAAAGTTTATGGATTTCCATGAAGTTCCTAGATCTTCTTCGAAGATCCCTTAATTTCTATCGACTTCCCAGAACTTTTCGGTGCCTCCGTAAAGTTCCCTAAACATTTTAATGATCCGGAAGTTATCCTGAGATTCAAATAACTTCCCTGAAGATCCCGCGATGGCCTGAGCTTTTCGGAACATTACTGAAGTTCTCTGAGTATTCCATGATTGCTCGAAAAGTTTCTGCTGTTTTGTTTTTTTAAGTTCATAAGAGTGCTCTGAAGTCATCTGATCATCCTTAAAATGGGGTAAAAGTTGACTTCGACACCAATTGACTATTTTCGGCAACCAAAATTTTAAAGTTTAATTCACTGTATTTTCCCATCAAAACACTTCGCTGAATGTATTCAAACGATTCCTTAGTCTTTCAGCTTCAATCGGATTTCAGTTTTACGAGTGAGCAATAGGGTGTTTCATTTTGAAAAAAGTGATGAATTTTTGATAGGCCACCCTCCAGTTCGATTCATAGCCCCAAAATATGAACCTGTGCAAAAAATGGTAAAGATTGATGAAGGTTTAGAGGTCGCGCCAATGATTTGGATTTTGTATGGAGATTTTGGTGAATTAGTATGGGAAATTATTGATTTTCGTTTACATTGCTCTAACTTTGGTTGTAGTTGTCCAAACGTTGAAAAAAAAAAATATGTGGTTGTCATGACAATGATCAACAAGCCTGTTGTTGTTGCGATGAAATTGGCGTTGTTGCCTTGTACATATTCATCTGTCAATTTACCCTATTTTGCCATTTTTTCACATTTTTATAATTCTTGATACGCTGCAAAACTGAGCGTAGCAACTGTAGGCTTTTTGTTTATTGCCATAGCAATAACATACTAAATTTTTTCGACATTTGGACAAGTAGAAGCAAAGTTATAGCGATATAAGCGATTTTTTAAATTCTTCCATAGTAATTCCCATACAAATTTCAAATCATTGGCGCGACCTCTAAACCTTCATCAATCTTTACCAATTTTTGCACAGGTTCATATTTTGGGGCTATGAATCGAACTGGAGGGTGGCCCATCAGAAATTCATCACTTTTTTCAGAATGAAGCACCCTAGTGAGCAATCCCGCTATGCCATGTTTTTATTGAAATGAAATATGTGCACTACAAAATGCGGCTGATTTCGAGATGCCGATGATAGAACAGTTGGTAACACGCAGTTCAAACGGAAAGGCTGCCTGAAGAAAAAAGAAGCCTAACTTTCTTCAACTCCAGCTCTGTTTTGATAGTTTTGGGATCTTTGCAACGTGCCGTCTTCACAGATTTTTTCAATTGGGTGAACTTCCGGTGAATTTGGTGGGTTCACATCTTTTAGCTCAAAATTGACTCCGTTGGCTCGGTACCACTCCAACACGTTTCGAGCGTAGTGGCAGGATGATAGATCAGGCCAAAACAGAGTTGATTCTTTGTACTTTCTTATGAATGGCAACCCAAGCAAAGTCTGAGATCAAATTGAAATCTAAATTTGATGTTGTGATTTCGTTGATTATGATTACTAAGGTTGTTGTCGTTTTGGTCGTTAAGGTTAACATATCAAAATTAAGAGCACAAAAAACTTCCTGTGACATCATATTGAAAAATATTTCTGCTACCAGTGAGAGCAAACTGAAAACTCAATATGATATCAATTTTTCCTGTTGATAACAAAACAAGTATTCAATTTGATGTTATACTAAGGCAATGAAAACAAACCCGCAACAACATATTTTTGAAGAGCAAATGTACAGCAAAATGAAATCAAATTTGTCAATAGCGTAAACTGGAATCAAATTATGATTTTAGTTTGATGTTGATATCAAAATTTGATTTCAATTTGCTGTCATTTTGATGCTTGACTTTGCTCGGGAAGAGACGCTTATTAAGGCACTCTTCCGTGTAAATCGCACCGTTGATTGTTCCGGAAGTGATGAAGGGAGCGCTTATTTCACCACATTCGCAAATCACCTGCCAGATCAGGAAATTCTTTGCAAATTTCGATATTCCTCCAGAACATCGAACTTAGACTTTGCAATGGAATATTCTTGCCTAGGAAGTTGACGGAAGTCGGCCTTGACGTAAGTTTCGTCATCTATCACGAAGCAACACGATTTGGTGAGCAACTTCATGTACATTTTCCGGGCGGGGGTTTTCTCAGTGATGTTTTGCTTTTCATTCCAGTTTTGGGCTTTTGCACCTTGTTAACATGTAGCCCAGCACGCTTCATGGTTTTCTGCACAAAACCGACTGACACCTTGAACTTTTTAGTGACATCTCAAATCGACATGTTTGGACGGTTCTTGAACTGTTGCACCACTTTCCTGGCCATTTTAATGTACATTGGACCACTTTTACGACCACCGCCTTCCTGCCATTGGGCACTCAGACGCTTCTTGAAGGTTCCTATCACACGAGACACAGTTGTATTTGCAATTCCAAGCTTTCTGCTATCCATCAGTGGGACTGTCTCTTGGGGCCTCATAGCCTAGTCAGTAAAGGCACGGTATAATCAAGCCGGAGGCGGCGGGTTCGATTCCCGGTCCGGTCGAGGGAATCTTTCGGGTTGGAAATTTTCTCGACTTCCCTGGGCATAGAGTATCATTGTGCTTGCCACACAATATGCAAATTCATGCATTGGTATTGGCATCGAAAGCTCTCAATTAATAACTGTGGAAGTGCATTTAGAACACTAAGTTGAGAGCACGCAATAAGCTAATATGCGCTAAGCAATAAAGCTTGAAATGCGAACAAGAAAAAGAAGCGGTGGGACGCCTCTGGATTTTGATTGAAATTGCAGAACATTTTTTTCATGGACAACTTCTTGTTTCGACGACAAGTTCCAGTCATAGTTCCACTGTATGAATAGCTATGTAACTTACACTATGAATAAGATTTAAAAAAAAAATCATGTTTTTGACTCATACGGTTCAAAGTACAGAAGATTTTTGGTGTGTCATTTTTATCGAATACACTCTTTAGTTGATTTTCCTGATTGAAACGCAAACTGATGGCTGCTCAAAGGATTACTTTTCAAAAAAATTGATTTGATGTGTTTATTTATAAGCTTTTCCATGATTTTAGCATTACGGACCATAAGCTTATTGGTCTAAACGATTTAGGTGAAGTCTTATCCTTATTGTGAGCTTCCGCAATAAATACAACACGTACTTTGCACCATGATGATGGTATATACCCACGCATAAGACTACACACTTAATTCAGATCACCGAAGTCGGTAGGATTTTACCGGGTTTTTGAATAGCAGAACAAGTCGGTAAAATTTTCAAATGACCGTTACACGTGAGAAATCAAGAAAGTGTATAAATTTTATTTTTCATAAATAAATTAGTTACACGTGAGAAATCAAGAAAGTGTATAAATTTTATTTTTCATAAATAAATGGGGCAAACTGAACAAATTCTGTACAAGTTCGGAATAAATTTTCTAAAAATTGGATTTTTTACTGATTTTTAAACTTTTACCGAAAAGTTCTGTGGTTCAAAATTTACCGAACGACGGAGGCCTGGATGAGGAGAGATGAAGTAAGTACGGTGGGTGAGCCAGTAGTGGAGGTACTAAGCCAATTTATTAATAGAAAAATAACTATACGATGTACACACAATCGTTATAAGTCAATTTATAGCTTTCAACCTCTATTTTGATAGAAAAATATTACTTTGTAATATAATTGCATGCAATCTTAGAAAACTCGTCCTCCATCAATAGGAACACTGCTCCAGTAGTTGTGGTAGTTGCTAACTTTGGTTCCTTTATAGGAATGCGTTGGTTTCTTATGGGTTCCACTATTATAGGAACACTACCGCAACTATAGGTGCAAAGGAGTGAAAATCTTTAGGAAAATTAATTATTTTCCGTCACTTTTGGGCATATTTTAAGATTTAAATATGCAAATATGCTTTATTTTAGGAGATCTACCGATGGAAAATAATAATATCCGGGTCCCCCTCACTATTCCGGCACAAACTCCATACCACAACTATAGGTATACCACTATTACTGGAACACCTACCCTATTTCATTACTTTTTATTTAGAAAGGCAGGAAATATTCCATCCCTGCCAGGATATTTGAATCGTTCAAATGAATGGCTCATTCTACGTTAGAACTAGTAAAAATTCCATCAGCTATGTTTTTTCCATCATATGTAGATAATAAATCAGCATTGGACATCTATTAATGCTAGATTCATCATGAGCATTTATCTTGGGTTTGATTTGATCAGTATTGTCCTCTGTTTTTACTTATAAGTACTGAACACGGAAAATGTGTGCATCATTAATTCCTATGATTCAGTTTCATCGAAAGCATAGAAATTGTTTTCACTTTTGAGACTTCCTAAGCCATTGGAATGATGTTTGGAAAGGACTTTTTTGCAGTCTTGCAACTACAGGAGTGTTTTCAATGTTTTCACATATACGCCTCCAGTTCATTCTTTTTGATCTTCTTATTTCTTTACTATATTCTTTTCGTGCTTTCTTTCTCAGTTTCTGAAGCGTTTGTTCTTCCAAGATACGTCTCTATCATTTGAACGTTCAGTAACTAGGCAACTAGCGTGAAATGCCTGTTGAATTAAGCTTGATACTTGCACAAAAGCAGCTTCTAGTTCCTGAATTGTGCAGGAATTCGATCTTCTTGTGTTAAATTTGAACAGTATAAATCCCAGTTAGTTTTCCTGGGATTCCGAAAAATCACTTTTTTTTCAATTCGTTTGCCTGATAACCGAACAATATTTGTCTGTGGACGGACAAGGATATTTCATCCGATACATGCCAATTTTCAATGTTTTCTGATAAGCTGGCACCACATAGATTCCGATCAATACCTCCCCAACTAATAATTTTCACAATGTAAACGCTTAACTCATTTCATTTATACAGCTTCAAGCTGTATTCTAACGTTATACGATATGAGGCAACCTTTACTCAACCTCTATACAAGCAAATACTTATGGCTGTGAGGACGGTTGGAACAAGCTCTTATTGCACTTCCATTTAAGGTGTTTCGCTGTGAGATCCTTATTCTCGTAACCACTTTGGAACTTTAAGTGCACAAATATCAGCTCCAACGATACGTACCATAATGAAACTGTTACTCCACGTTTGCAATTTCATGTGAATTTCAGGTGAAATTATGGGACATTGATTTCCGAGATGTGTGTAATTGAAAAATCGAAGTGAAGGTGCATATATAGCCTACGTGTTGGCCATTTGTGGACTCTAAAGGGAATCACCTTAGCGCTTCTTAACAGCTGTTATCCTGCTGTTTAGTTGTATGCGAACTTGAAAGGCGCCTATTCAACCTTTTCCCGGTTATCCAATAATCACTAGACAGCTTCTCTTGAAGCCGGGTTAAAAATTTTTTACGCTTTTTTTGTTAGAGCAATTGATTGAGTTTATTTTACTGTGAGAATTCTTTTCTAATTGAATTAATAAAGGTTGGATCACAGCCTTTGTTGCAAATATCAATATTGTTAACTAACAATATTTTCTAAAAGGAAATCACCCCGATTATTGACTTCAGTGCTACTCCATACTGTATGGTGAGCATTCGCATCACATCCGAAAATGAACGGTTTGTTGTTTCTTTTAACAATAAAAGATCCAGGAAAGTAAGCGGAAGCCACATGCATTTCCTTCTCTACACGCGAAGTTGGAACCTGAGATTATAACAATATCTCTTTTGGTTTTATTCTGTTATTGGTAAGAAATTAGTTTGCCATTGACGAGAATGGCTGCTCTTGGTGCTAGCTGATTTTTGTCGTACATCACCTTACCTGACTGTGTAGGTATTCAGTTTGTTTGAGTAAATTTGTTATTGTTTTGACTTTAGTTTCCATAGCTATTCCTGTTGTTCGTACTATTGTCTTGGCAGTTGTTGTTGTTGATAATAATTTTATCTGCGTTATGATTGTTCATTGTGTGTTCAGTAAAGTATTTGGTTTTACGATCACCCAAATTTATCATGTAATTTGAAATGTACTTATTTGTATGTAAATTGTTTGTTTTGTGACCCTTGTTAAGACCACGCTCTAATGGTACTGTACGAGAGGTTCTATGATAGTTGTTAGCATTTTGTCTGGACCCCACAGCATCTTTAGATCCAGAGCGTTGTTGAAAAGTAATCTGTGATCCTTGTATGGTGTTACTGGTTCCTTCGGGAATTTTACTAATTCCACCGATAAGCACAGTACTTTGCAATCTGAACTTCTCTTCTTACTTCCAGTACTCTTATGCTGTTCTAGATGGATCTTCAGCTGCTCATCCTTCTTGCCCCCATTCAGACCAAATATATATTGAAATGCAATATATGATAATAAATAAATATGACAAATTACAAATAACCTTTATTTTTTTTTTGTGATTTAACTTTCTTTAACCGATATTATTTCAATGCCACTTATGCAAAAACATGCGTCGGAAAGGAGCTGTTTTGAACTTTTAATCAAGTTGTGTTCAGTGAGACTCCATCTACATTTAAAACTAATTCGACATGTAGCTGATTAATGGTGTTTTTTCCAAGATTCTCCATTCATCAGTATTTAACCCTTCATTTTAATACGTAATACGTTAATCCTCCGAGCAGGCAGTATACCTCTCGGAGGCAAAAAAAAAACAACAGTGAACTAAGGGTAATTACAATGTTTTAATTATACTCCGGAAAACTTTTCGCCTAGCCGATTTCCACCACCGTTCACACCACAAGGTAGGGCGATGCATGCTGGCCGAAAGAGTGACATTAACAGGATAGAATAATTTCAGGACATGGAATATTTTTCTCGTCCACAGCAGTAACTTCTATTTCTCCGAAGATGGTAATGGTAGAAATTACGCTTTTCAGCCACACACATAGAAAAATTCATGTAAATTTGGTATTTATAAGTGTGCAGTCAGCTGGTTCCTGATGCAGACGACAACTAGATACCTCATCCTAAAAAAAAAACATTGTCCATACAATCCAAAATTGCGTATGGCAACCAACTGTTGTGTGGAAAATTCAACTTTAGGGTAGTTTTCCGGAATGATTCCTACCTTAACACTCTTCATCACATCACGATAAAGAGGTTTAGTAGTTCAACAGCCGACAATAGTCACACTAATATGAGCAGTTCTGAGCGTTGTAAAAACAATTTCAAACAGTTTTGGACAATTCTGTCGTTTCTGTGAATAGAGAAGCAAGCAGCAGATAAATGTAAACAAAGAAACACGTCATATGTGTGCGTGATGCTGATAAAATGCTAATAGAAGCGCGGACGCTGCCTAGATTGACGAGAATACGTTATTTCCCCTACTTAGTACTTTCCTGAATATAATGACACTTCCTAAAAGTATATGCTCCTTTTAAATTCTCTAAAGGAGATTTTTTTATTACTATCGGACAGGTTAAGGCCTCATTTTGAAGGAGTATTCAACTTCTAGATAGAGAAATGATTTCATAATCATGAAATGATCATCAAACTATCAGTATACTATCCTCTCGTATGAGTTACTGACATACTGTCGAGAAGAGACGAACCAGCCAGCAGATTATTAGTAGGAATCTACTACGGTGCAGTCGGCACAAAAATAAACTAGAAATATGTTAGTACACTAATGGAAGAGATGTAGCTTTTTATGAAGGAAATCTTTATTATTCGTCAAGATTCTATTTTAATTTCTTACATTACCTATGCCAAACAACTATTACACCAAACAACTTTTTGTCAAATGACCATTACGCCAATCGACTTGATGTAAAATGACCTACAACCGTAGCGAATATTGTATTGACTAAATACGTTACCCCGTACCGTCCATTGCCCTCCCTTAGAGTTATCTACTTCAACTGCATGAAAGAACCCCTTCCATGTGGCCTATACCCTCCACGAGTGCTGCACATAACGCTTGGCTTAATTAATGCCATTTACAAAAGCGTTGAAAGCATTGATGCCGAAGTAGCCAAGCCGTGAGCCATAAGAAGCAGAGTAGCACCATACACAACCAATATGGATTCACCGGCAAAAAATGCCATAAGCCTATTGAACATAGTTCAATTCTCAGCATGGATGGATCGGTTGGGTTATTACGAAAGGTATCAATACCGTATTTCAGGCATAACATTTGATAACGGCACAAAAGCAGTTGTAAACAAACTTTCTAAGGCCCTTTACACGCGAACCAATGTACGCCCACGCAAACCAATACCACTTTCGGAAAGGTGATAGTTCCCCTTATCCGATGATGTTGTTGGTTTGCGTGGGCGTACTTTGGTTCGCATGTAAAGAGCCTTAGTTTGTTTACAAATGCATTTGTGCCGTTATCAAATGTTATGCCTGATTTCTAACATAGAGATAACCAATTTTAAGTTTATGTTTTTCAAACGTTTGAGCAGGTTTCAGTTATTCTTCAAAGATACAGTATGACCCATAAAAAAATGCGACATTGATTACAGCTTATTTTTGGGTTTATTTTAAAACTGTTTTTACCACTATTTTATATACGTGTATTCGTTAGAATCTCTACTGTCAAGTGATGTAAACAAAACAGTGATTTTCGTTTTAAAAGTTTGCAAAAATGTACGCAAAAGAAATTGTTACCAGTTTGCTTCTCGCCCAAAAGTCAGTGAAAGAGATAACAAAGATCGTAGGATGCCACCGGTCCACTGTTCATCGAATTAAACGTTCTCTCCTTGCTGGACCACATCCACGGAAGCCAGGAAGTGGACGTCCGCGATCGGCACGCACTCCAGGGGTCATCAGATCGGTCAAAAGAAAAATAACGGTGAATCCGGTAAGATCGATCCGGAAATTGGCAAAACAAGCCAATATCTCCAACACCTCGATGCAACGGTTGGTCAAAGATGACTTGAAGGCTTCGTCTAGGGCTAGAGTGAAGCGCCACCTGATAACGAACCGGATTAAGGGACTGCGGCTTGAGAGATCTAAGCGGCTTCTCTCCATCTTGAAGAAGAAAAAACCAATAATCGTGTTCTCTGACGAAAAACTTTTCAACATCGATCCGGTGTCCAACACGCGCACTGACCGGTTTATTTCGCCGAAGAAGATCGAGGAGGTTCCTGAGAACATAAAATTTAAGTTTACCACCAAGCATCCTGCAGGAGTTATGGTTTTCGGAGCAGTCGCGTCCAACGGCTTGAAAATGCCTCCGGTATTCATCAAAGAGGGTCTAAAAGTGAATACGGAGGTCTACATCGGCATTTTGAAGGACCATCTGATGCCATGGATTAAGCTCAACTTTGGAGAAGACCAATTAGTCGTTTTCCAGCAGGATGGAGCGCCCTGCCATACTTCTAACAGGACCCAAGCTTGGCTCACCGAGGACCTGAATTTTTGGTCGAAGGAGCTTTGGCCCCCCAGCAGCCCGGACTTGAATCCATTGGATTATTCAATATGGGCCTATGTTCAGGCTAAGGCCTGTGAAACCCCCCATCCCAGTGTGGATTCGCTCAAGTCATCCATTCGCAAGGCATGGAACTCGATGCCAGCGTCATATATTACGACCGTGTGTTCCAGATTTCGACCCCGCCTGGAGCAGGTGATCGAGAACCAGGGAGGACACATTGAATAAATGTATTCAAAACATGTCAAATAAACATGGGAAAGCAAAAATATATTTGTTTCAATCAGCAGTTTAGAAGGAATCACATTTAATTGGAAAAAATGTCCCATGTCGCATTTTTTTATGGGTCATACTGTATGCTAGACCTAGAATACGAGCAGCACACCAATCGAAGAGAAACAATACTTCTCAACAGTTTGAAGCTTCACATTTTGAGGATTCAAGTTCCACAATTTGGGAAATCAATGCAGTCTGCTTTGGGAAAGTTTAGTGAACAAGCTACCGAATCTGTTCATTTTATCTTTTCTAGGGCTTGAGATAGATAAGGTGCCAGAATCATCTGACAATTATGAGAAAGTCAACACGTTTTTTGATTTTGCTGCTGATTTTCATTTGGGGATTTTAACCATTTATAATCATGTTTAAACAAACTTCCGATTAGTATTTTCCATTTAATTCCACTACTTTATTTGCTTATCCTTGACAGATACGCGTATTTCTTCTACAATGTGCAGACTTCTTCAGTGTCTTGTACTTATACTCGACTGCATGTCGAGTATTAGTACAAGACACTGAAGAAGTCTGCACATTGTAGACGAAATACGCGTATCTGTCAAGGATAAGCAAATAAAGTAGTGGAATTAAATGGAAAATACTAATCCTTCTCTCTCTCATTATACAGGTATTCCACTAAGACACCCACATTCATCAAGAAACTTCCGATTGTTCAATTGTTCAAAATCTCATGGACGGGCTCGAAATAGATCAGACCATGGCGGATGATAAGTGAAAAAAAGATAAAAAAGGAAGATCCAGGAGCGGTGTTTGTTGGGTGCTGTCCCAGACAACCAGAAGTCATATAACAATGTACAGACAGTATCGTAAATTGCTACAGTTTAAGTCAAAATCGCATATTAGAATGGCATACCTCGCATTATGTTTAAGTAAAATCGTATAGAATGCAAATTTTCGACTTATATGCGATGACTCATTTTTCCGCGGTACTGTATCACAAATTTAATCGGATTACATCGTAAGACTTTTCAAAATGGATTTGTTATTACAGATCAAATCGCATATGATGTTAAATCAACTCGTTTAAAATTAAACGAAAATATGCACGTATATGGCCTCCACTTTTGTACGTAAAAGCCATTTCTTTGCATTATATACGACTTGTTTGTTTGTATATATGTTTGTATATCAGCAAATCCCAACGTCTCAAGTCGTGATTTGGCTAAAAAGATCGGCATGTCGCAGAGCTACGTCCAGAATGCAAAGAAGAGAGCTGGACTACATACATACAAGGTACAGAACTTCCCAAACCGCGATGAGCGGCAACAATCGACGGCTAAAACTCGGGCACGGAAGCTCTACGAGAAGATGCTGACAAAATATGGCTGCTGTGTGATTTTAACAAATTTAAGAAGAAGAAAATGTCGAAGTTCGCCTCCAAATATCTCATTTGGCAGGCCATCTGCTCTTGCGGACTGAGGAGTGAGCCTTTCGTGACAAAGGGCACAGTAAATGCCGAGATCTACAAATCTGAGTGCCTCGAGAAGCGCCTTTTGCCGTTCTTGCAGCAACACGACGAAACTCCGCTCCAGATTTGGCATCATGCCACTATTCCAAAAGTGTCCTGGAGTGGTATGAGGCCAATTCTGTCCATTTTGTTCCAAAGGACATGAATCCGCCAAACTGTCCGGAGCTGCGCCCGGTGGAGCAGTACTGAGCAATAATGAAGCGGGAACTTCGGAAGAGCAAGAAGACAGTCAAAGACGAGAAGGACATGTTAAGAAAATGGAAAAAAAAACTGAGAAACTGGTACCGGATGACACTGTAAAGACTTTGATGTAGGGCATCAAGCGAAAATGCGTTCAATTTTACACTCAAGGCTCCATCGATTAACTTTTCTTTTGATTTTTGAAGTAAATATATGTATAAAACTACCCTAAAATTTTGGTTTGATTCTAAACATTATAAGAAAATTGGCATGACATTTTCGGTGTCGCAATAATTTCGTGTTCGCCCTTTACCGTGAATCTGACCGTTTTTAATCTGAACACTTTTTAATTTGAACCCCACTAATCTGCACACCGTGCAAACTGAAAATTGCTCAAACATCATCCAGCATATGGAATGGAGAAAGTGAAATGGACGACTGTGAAACAGAACGCAGAATCTAAACAAAACAGCTAATAAGGCTACCAGAAACATGCATTTCTGATGCTGATAGGGTTACTAGAAGTGCAAATTAAATGAACTATTTTTTTTTCTTTGATTTGTTTTCCGTCGATCTTGTTTCCCGTACTGAGTACCAAAGCTACCGACACCAGGGACGCAGCTCCCACACCTGGACCCTACCTATCGACCCATCAACTCATAGACCGGGGTCCAACGGCTTTACTTCCCTTCCGAAGGCAGGCGTGATCAGAGATTTTGTGCCTCAGAAAATTCCAGCGGCACCGACTGGGATTGAACCCAGGCCTATTGGGGAGAGAGTCAATCACGTTTACCACTACGCGCCGTTGCTTTAAAAAATGAACCCTGTTAATATGCAAGTGTCGTTCAGATTAGCGGGCGTCCACGGTACAAGTTTCATCCCAACATTATGACCAGTATTGTAAATGGTCACCGTAGTCGACATATTTTCTGTGATAATCGACTGCTTTTGCTGCCGACACTTGCAAAAATAGCTAAAAAATTACAGGTCCAAACTAAAATGTCATGTGACAGGCTCTGTCATACGCAGTGTTCGGAAAATCATTCTCAAATCTCATTCATTGAGCCTCCCTGCGAGTATAAACTCACGTGCGAATATGGCAAACAAAATTCACGCTTGAGATTATCATGCATATTCACGTACTCACACTCATAACGCCGAAAAATCATTCCAGCTTCAATCTCATAAAAACCAATCAAACGTCAATTGATGTCATGCCTATGCATGTTGTGTTAGTTTTCCAACCCCTGATGCACAAACAATAGTAATAAAAATGAATAACACCAAAATATAAAGCATTGAATTTTTGAACCTGAAAACTCACAGGTGATTTTTGCAACGTTGAATTTTGCAAGGCAAAATCATAGGCTCATAAACTCATGCATGAGATTTGAATTTTTGAGTTTTTCCAAACACTGGTCATACGACACTGTTGCCGAAGACCGTCACGAATGTATGTATTTTAGTTTGTAAACAAACGTAAACAAACCAGAAAATGAATTTTAAATTTTTCCGCCACTATTCAATTCATATTTAAGAAAATTGAAGTAGTTTAGGCATTGATATTGTTCACAATAACAAAAGTAACTGTATCTCAGCATACAACATCCAAAATATGTGAAAACCTTTCAAAAATATATCAAAATCGATAAGATTTCAATTTCATAAATTAATAAGCCTTTTTGTGAATCTTTCAATGGAATGGCCCTTTTTGTTAAGCCGTTGTGCATGTCATCAGAAATGGTACGCCCTTTGCTAAGTCTTTTCGCAACGTCAAATAAATTCAAAACAAATCATCGGCCTCGCCTCAAGCAGTAGGGCCTAGCTTTGGTTTGAAAATTTTCAATCATCGGCCCTTCTACGTCACTAGGCCTATCAATGAAATGAAATAAATGAATGGTTGGTCGTTTTAGCGTGCGGGCCTATTAATGAATTGAAAAATTTCGTTGATTGGGCGTTTCGAAAATCGAGTTATTTTTAATGATTTTTCTCGATTATGCGGAACTTTCCTACATGATTAGAGCTATCAAGCGGTACTAAAGAATGGTATCAAAACCCGATTTGTTTACGTTTTGGACATAGGCCCATTTCAAATGTTACTCGAGACATGTCATATGATAGTTATTTGAAAATTTTCTTTTTGCTTGAATGTTATACCGTTTGTGTTGTGTAAGAGAGATGACGGCAGAGCCTGAGAGTACGAATAAAAACAGACTGTCACGCACGACAACGAAGCGAGTGCCGTAAAAAACGTCAACAGTTTCAACCCCTGGTTATGACAATCAATATCATATGTTCGGGATCCCTAGCTGCACTATTTCCAAATAGGTAAATGAAAGGTAAAAGCCATATTTTAAAATAGTGACGAATTCAGCGATACACAGCAAAAAATTAATTTTGATATCACATCAAAGTGGATGCACATCAATCTTGTCAAAAATATGGTGTAATATTACTTGCCAAAAAGGACAAAATTATCATTACTACAGTGCATGAACTGGCATTACGCTGCTTTTACTGCATTTTTTTTATTTTTTGTGGCCATAAAAATTACATGAGATTTTCGACATGATTGAAGCGCATCCTCTTGGATGTAATACTTAAATTTATTTTTTTGCTGTGTACTTTTTTTTGTAATAATATTGTTCTACCGTTTTATGTTCAGTTTCCAACTCTCTGAATCCATAGTCTCATTTAAGTACTTACCAATATCAGTCGGAATATGGTTATTCATCAGACCCAGTTCCCAGGCCTTGCGGACGACGGGCCATGGGTATTCGCCGGTCTTGTCGTAGTGAGCCGCCACCGGAATGATTTCCTCTCTGACAAATTTCTTGGTCATGTCGACGATTTCGTTCTGCTCATCGGTCAGCGCGAAGCACGGTCCCATCGAAGATCCCTCGACGGCGGGAGCTGCCTTCGAAGACAGGGCACGGCATGCCGGACGGACGGCCGATTTGATGAGCTGTGTAGCACAAAGATCATATTGATTTAAGCTAAGTAGGTAAATATCAACAATTATTGAATGCGGATGAAAAAGTAAACTGCGGCACGAGTTGCGGCTCTACTTCGAGCCAATTCCGTCCATGATGAGGTAGGCAACTTTGCTTATCAGCAATCGGAAGGGTAGACAAAGTCTGAAGTATCAATCATAGATAAGCACCAGGCACCATGAAGCGTAACAATTTGGTACCGAAAACAGTTTAACTCGCTTTGATAACGTGTGTACTTGGGGAGGGATTTGCAGAAATTAAATTGAATAGCATATGATTAGATATTAAATACTCAAAAATATAAATTTAATTCGAGAAACTTCCGGCTGAGATAAGCTCAAGGAAGTCTTAATTTGTAACATTGACGGGTTATTTAAATAAAGAAGAAATAAACAACTAGGTCAGTGTTTCAAATATTGATTACACGAATAAGAAATTTAACCTCCAGAGGCCTTTGCGAATAAAAAAAATGTCAAAACAAGTTTATATATGCCATCCATTTTGCAACATCTCTCTCTCCACTTTGTTTCAAGATAGAGGGTTCAATGTCCAAAGTCCGCGAGATCACTGTCTACGTGTAGTGACACTTCACCGCACTCCCTAGTGTGGCAGATTTAACTTTCCTTCTATTATCTAACTTACCTGGGACAGAGCAGCCATTCTCACGCAATCGGTAATACAAATATTTAACAAGAAATGTGTGGAAAAACACCAACAAGTATTTACTAAATATATGCTAACTGTTAGTACGTTTATTTTTTGTAAATCACTACGTAATCACCGGAGTACGACCTACTCGAGCAAAGTGTTACCAATGAATGAATGCTGTGAGCGAAACGATAGCTTGTTCACTGGGAATTGTGTTCGTGTGTAACATAGTTGGTTACTTGACGGCAATTACTGTTACTGTTAGCGAATTCGTTTATTATCGGGGTTAACACCAGTTCCAACCCAGTGCGAAACCGAACTTTTTGTCAGTGTGAACCTCAACCTGAGCTAGGTTTTAAAAACAAACGAGCAAACTGACGTTTGTCAGAAAACAAGCAGACCCAATCTTGATACCCGATCCAGGTTGGAACTGAATAATAAACGAATTCGCTATGTATATTGTTGAAAACTATATAGACGTACGCAGATGCTTGGGTGAACCCCGGTGCTCGATACTGCGAGTGTAGAATGGATCGCACACAATCAAGCTCGAGATGGTTGGTAAATTTTCTAAAGGGTCTGCTTTGTTGTGTGAGGGTTTGCTTGGTTGGACATATAGATGGCAATAGTGTGGAAATTGTGTTCAAGAAATTCTTATTGGATAGCCTATAAAAGTGATTAAGGTGTTTCCTTGTAATTAATTTTCTTATTCGCATTTTCATGAGCACATATCTCAAGATTCACGAGGTTTATAAATCTGTAAATTTCAGACATTTCTTGCTCCTCCGCAGCGAACAGCAAGTAGTAGTTATAACTGCGTGCATTCACAAGAACCTTAATATTATGACTTGTGAAATTGCGAAGTGTAAAGCGTAAATGGACAGTACAAGAAATCGCCTTAAAATAGCAAAATCAAAAAATGCCACCAGATACCAACATTCGAAACAAGTTTTCAATCTAGTCCAGAAATCACTAAATAAGTATTCATCTTCACAAAATATCGTAAAAAAATGTTTTGTGAAGGTCAGGATATGGGTTCTTCAGGTTACATAAACATAAGATTAATTTAAACCGTACTTACAACTTGCATCATTTAAAACAGCCTAAAATATAAGAGGTTTTCCAAAAATGTCTGCTTTAACATTGAAACGTTTCAAAACTATGCATGATTTTTAAAATATTTAATATAATATATGTGTGTAAGGAACATTTTTGACGTAGAACTACGTCTTTGTCGGCTATACTGGGGTGCAAATCAAAAAATATGTGTGGTGAAATAGTGTTAGGTTTTGAACGCTTGTAACTTTGTCATTTATAGATGAAATTAAAATCCAAATACGCCAATCGATAGCATATTACATTACAAACCAGCTGAAATAAATATTTTTCTAATTTTCCATAATAAAACTTTTGAAAAATATTCAAATGATAATTTTATCACTGTTTTCATGAAATAAGCGTTTTTTTCCAAACCCAGTCATCATAATCGAGTACCACTTGGTTGCACATCGTTCTGAAAAAAATATAAAACAGCGCTGCTGTCGCGCTTTTGCTCATTACCGCTTGGGACGGCGTCAGGAGCAAGTCAGTGGTTAAAGGTGACTTGGGTCTCGTTCAACTAAGGGGCTGTTGATTAACTACGAGGGGGAAGAGAGGTGGGAAAGAATCCTAAAAAATTTGTCTCCGTAGTTAATGAACAGCCCCTAATACGAAACGCGGGAAAGCTATTTATGCAAAACTTATTTATGATGTTTCCTATAAAAACATTTAACAGGTGGAGAACCTGTATACGAGCTTTTGCTCTGACTTTGAAATTCAATAGCTGAATCCCCTAATTTTCAATTAATGTTGTACTAAACACCTACTTATTGGACACCAAACGTTTAATTTGAGAAAAGTCACAGTATTTTATTTTGCAATCATTCTACGAACACGCTGTAAAGTACATAATGATGATGCATGGTAATTTTATGTTAGGGAGTACATAGAGGTGCTTAAGCCCCGTATGATCGTTATACCGTTATACCCTTCCTCCCCTACTTCGTTGACATATGAACCAAAATTTTGTTCAATATTTAAAGTACCGTCTTCTGACAGGTAAAACAACTGCCTGTTGCGTTATCATAAAATGCAATCTTCACTTTCTTCTCTGCTTCAGAAAACTAATTTAATGATGAAGCTACTGAAAACTGAACAAATTCTATCTGAGCTTCCTCCTGAGGTTAAAGTTCACATCTATGGAGACTTTAATCAACGCCATGCTGACTTCATTCTGGACTCTGAAAATGAATGTATCTTACTCCCAGTCGTTGGGGATAATGAAACATTGCAGTTCATTTTTGACAAAACTGCTAATTTAGGACTGAACCAAATTAACCACATCAAAAATCAACAAAATTGCTATTTGGACTTTTTACTAACGAATATTTATGAAGATTTCTGTGTGACCGAATCATTAAACCCATTGTGGAAAAACGAAGCGTTTCACACAGCAATTGAATATTCTTTATTTGTACACGAATACCAAAGACCCAACGACTGCGAATACGAGGAAGTCTTTGAATACAAATTAGCAGACTACGAAAAAATCAAACATAAATTAAACAGCGTCAATTGGCAAATAATTCTAAGGAATGAAGGAAATGTCGAAACTGCTGTAGACATCTTCTACCAAATTTTATCAGGAATAATTTTGGAAGAAATACCTTTGAAGAAAAAAAGACACTACAGAAGCACAAAAAATCCAGTCTGGTATAACAGACAAATAAAAAACTTAAAAAATCGAAAACAGAAAGCACATAAACATTACAAAAAACACAATAATAGTGAAAATTTGGCTATCTATTTGGACTTATGCGATCAACTAGATTTAGCCATCAGTAATGCATTTGAAGAATTTAATTCAAAAACTGAACTTGAAATAAAGTCCTGCCCAAAGAACTTCTTTAATTACGTAAAAACCAAATTAAAATCTGACAATTTTCCATCAATAATGCATCTTGACGAACGTGTCGGGGATAGCTCGGAAAAAAATTGTAAGCTTTTTGCAATTTTTTTTCAAGAAATCTATACGACATTTTCCGATGAAGATCGCGACCGCGATTATTTTGCATTTCATCCAGAATTTTCAAGGGACATTGGCGTCAATCAACTTCAAGTGCAGGATATTTTGCAGGCTTTAAAGAATTTAGACGCCTCAAAAGGTCCTGGACCTGACGGAATTCCTCCAGTATTTTTAAAAAGTCTAGCAATGGAACTCACTGCTCCATTGTTTTGGCTTTTTAATATGTCACTGGAATCCGGAACCTTCCCAAAAATATGGAAAAGCTCATTTTTAGTACCTATTTTTAAATCTGGCCGAAAATCTGACGTACGTAATTATCGTGGAATAGCCATTATCTCTTGCATTCCAAAGCTTTTCGAGGCAATTGTAAATGAAAAATTATTTCTTCAAACCAAAAATAGAATTACTGACATGCAACACGGCTTCTTTAAAGGACGGTCGACCTCGACAAATTTACTTGAATTTATAGACTATTCATTAAATGCAATGGATAATGGAAACCACGTAGAAGCTCTCTATACAGACTTTAGCAAGGCATTTGACCGAATTGACATACCAATGCTTCTTTTCAAATTGAAAAAAATTGGAATTGAGCCAGGACTCCTGAAATGGCTTGAATCATATTTAACTAACCGCCAACAAATAATTAAATTCAACGGAAAGAAATCGACCCCAATTCAAGTCACCTCAGGAGTCCCGCAAGGCTCTCATCTGGGACCTCTTCTTTTTATTCTGTACGTAAACGACATTTCCTTCATTCTCAAAAAAATAAAATTGCTAATCTATGCCGACGACATGAAGCTCTTTTTGGAAATAAAAAATGATGAAGACATCAATATATTCCAGAGTGAAATACACATATTCTACACATGGTGTGAAAAAAGCCTATTAGAACTGAATGTAAAAAAATGCAACTTAATATCATTTAGCAGAAAAAGAACACCATCAAACATTTCAATTGCATTAGGAAATCAGAATGTAGAAAAATGTGAAAGAGTCAGGGATTTAGGGATTATCTTAGACTCCAAACTAACTTTCATAGACCATTACAATACAATTATTCACAGGGCAAATAACATGCTAGGCTTTATCAAGCGCTTTTGCTATAACTTTCAGGACCCATACACAATTAAAACACTATATATTGCCTATGTGAGGTCAATACTGGAATATTGCAGCATTGTATGGTCTCCATTTTCAATCACGCACGAAGAAAGATTAGAATCAGTACAAAAGCAATTTCTATTATATGCCCTTCGTAAATTAGGTTGGACATCATTTCCTCTTCCATCATATGAAGCACGCTGCATGCTTATAAACATACAAACATTAAAAGAGCGTCGTGAATATGCAATGGTTTCGTTTGTAAACGATATCGTTTCGCAGCGCATTAACTCAGCAGAACTTTTATCAAAATTAAATTTTTATGTACCTACTCGACAACTCAGAAATCGAAATTTATTTACCGTAACCCATCATCGCACAAATTATGCAAAATTTGGGCCATTAAATCGCATGATGGCGTCTTACAATCAATACTGCGAAACCATTGACTTTTCAATGTCTCGGCATAAACTAAAACAATATTTTAACTCCATACGGAATCATAACTCGTAGGAAGTAAAAATATAATAGCTGACAATATATTTTTTAATATTCTTAAGAAAAACAAATTTGTATATGTATTTGTACTAGTCTACATCGGTTGATGAAATAAATAAATAAATAAATAAATAAATAAATAAATAAATAAATAAATAAAAAATAATGTATTTTTTGGCAATTGTTTTATCCCACAACATGTATGGCGTTTTTGTGTACTATACTGATATAATGTGCCAATCAGTTCAGATTTATGAAAAATCGTACAATAAGACAATTACCGATGGAAATTGGCAAGATTTTGAATGAAAAATGCTGTTATTTGCGTTGTGAAAAATTGTTATTCTGATGTAAACAAACGGTTTGGTTGACGTTTCTTCTCGAACTCGCGTGGCGCACTCTACGTTGGTGGTGCATTAAAAAGGCGTATTCACACACAAGATATCCGGAAGATCATAACCATTAAGGCACTTTTCTAATTTTCCATTTTTGTCAACAAAAATATTCCTGAACACCAGCAGGATCTTTTCAAAACATTACAGAATTAAATTTTTCAACTTTAGATTAAGTTTTGCAGCATCTCAGATGAATCAATTTATCAGGAAAAGTAAAAAAGTGTTCCGCTTCCTATGTCTCAAGGCAAACATTTATGCTCACAACACTCTTTTTGACGTTCTCTTATTCAAAACCAGAGGTTGAATCGATCGTTTAGTTTCTATTAAAAATGCCTATAGTGTTAGTTCCTATTGTAGTCGATGTCAATGTCAAATTTAGTGTACATTGATCACAGCAAAATAACTCAACATTGATCAACCCAAGATAGTTATGAAGGGGAAATTCTGTTAATTCTCAACCATTACATTAAATTTAAATACATTATCTTATGCGTAAGATGAACCGTGGTCCGATTATGCTAACATGAATTGTCGCGAGCTTTGAACCATAACCGAAACATTGAAATACTTGAAAAATTTAAGATAAAGTATAATAATCAAAAATGCATGACATACATCAATTTTGCGTAGTTCTACGTCATACCATAGAGGTAACTCTAAGACCACTGGGTCCCGAAGAAAATCATTATTATTTTTGGCTCACTCAGTACCAGAACAACGGTCCCAAGCAGTCCCAAGCTATTTCACTCACCCCTGCATGTTCTGCATGAATCCACACACCCCTGATGTTATCTGTCAAACTTTCATAGCGAATCAAAACAAACATAGTGTAGTAATAGAATTTCAACTAGTATGGGGTACGCTATAGAAGTACTTGGGACCAATAGGCTACTCAAGCAGTGAATCAATTTAAAATCGTTAGTTTCCACCCCCTGGTCATACTGCGGTCGTGTCTACGGCACAACCCTTCTTTTCTTCTCACTTTTCTTCTTTTTGCTCTTCTTTCATCTCTCTCAGTCCTAACGCAGTATGACCGGGGGGTCGTCAGATGTATTTCACGCGTAGCATCATACTCCACCCGTTGAGTCTATCGGATCAACAGTTGGTAGAAAACAGATCTTCGATACAGCTCTTTGCGACGTGTCGGTATTCTCCAGTTTTTTGTGCGGATCGTAACCACTCGCACTATTTCATCTTTTTTTATATATATAATGCGTTTATTTTCACAGGCTCATTTGCCATATCTTTGCTGAGCCGATATTCATTGTTAAGATTACAAAATTACTTAAAATTAACGTTAGTAAAGCGGGGGCCGATTATTCGCGGCTATCTCGAGGTTAGGAGTAACAAATTGTAACAAACGGATTGCAGGGTAGGGATTGAGAACACAAGGTTTGGAGTGCAATGTGCTCTTGATCTCAAACTAAGCGACATACTGATGAAAAAGACAGACATGGGGGTACACCGATGGGAAGCTAACAACTTGGGAGAACACAAGATGACACTAACTACTAAATCCTCAGATCTATTCGTTTTAAAAACACATAAATTGAATTGTTGTAGTCGAGATCTCGACTCGCCAAGATGTCTCTAACGGGCAGTAAGGGTTGTTTTCCTCGGGCCCTGAGGGATGCGGATAACTCGGATCTAGCTAAACAATTGAGGGTGCATGACCGAAGCACGTGGTCGATCTCATGATAACCATTACCACAAGTGCACAAATTGCTGCCTGCGAGCCCGATTCGAAAGAAATGCGAATCTAACGAGCAGTGATTGGACATGACCCAAGTAACCAAAAGTTCCGCATTAAACGATTAAAATCACTTCCAAGTTCCGTAAAGTTCAAATAAAGTTCCAACAGAACTTTCAAGTTCCATAAAGTTCAAATAAAGTTCCAACAGAACTTTCAAGTTCCATAAAGTTCGAATAAAGTCCCGACAGAACTTTCAAGTTCCATAAAGTTCAAATAAAGTTCGACAGAACTTTCAAGCCACATGAAGCAATCCGCACAAGTCTTTATTAGTAACAAAATTTAATGTACGTAAAAATGAAATGATCAGTGGCCCAAATAAATCACAATTCTTATATTTATGCAGTGCATCAACATTCTATCCAAACCAGGGGGAACGACACTTCAAGATTATCCCATTTTTACCCAAACCTCTCATAAAATTTTCAACGTGCACAAAATTTCAATCAATCCTATCTATTCTTTCTATTCCCAACTTATCTCTTCTGCATGCACACAAATTGTCAAGCAAGCCGTGCAGTTTTTCGAAATTTTCAGGTAGACCGCGAAGCACTCTGTCAGTTACTGTCAGTTTTCAACAATCTCCACAACAAACACCACGTATGTCAGTTGGCCATAATCGGTCGCGGGGGCAAACACATCAAGTGCACCACGGAAAAGACGGCAACGCACATCCATTTCCCGGACTCAAACCGATCGAATTCGACGGATAAGAGCCCGGGTGTCTCTTTGTTGTAGCATGGAAGTTGCCAAACAGGCACGAAGCAACTGTTGATTTCGTTTGAACAGCTGATTCTAGGCCCAGGAAAAGCATCACCAATTAAACCCCCTACGATAAACAGGTGGAAAAAGAATTCAGGTCATTTTTTCCACTCGGCCCGCTGCTGTTGGTCAAGGGTTCGGAGAAGAAAGAGCTAATGGCGAAGGAAAACACTCACCGGCTAATGGAGTTTCTGTTCGAGAATATTGCGAATCAAAATCCGTCAGCTGGGAATAATAGCCGGATCCTAGTGATCCATCGCCACCACCCGTTCCTTCTACAGTACGGTTTCGACCTATTCGGTACGAAATCGTTTTCTGCACTTGAGCTGTGAGCTTTGGTTAATATTGTTGGGCGGTGACCATTGATTACGTAACGATAAAATAAATATGTTCGACCCCCCCCCCCCCTTTGGATCAAAACGTAACACTGAAAATGGTCCCCCTCTATTTATCCCGTGACGCTCTAAAAGCCATATTTTTTTTTTTATTTCGTTATGCCTTTTTTATTTTTAGGTAATGATATTATTAATTTTCAAAATAAAAACAAAATATCAGCGTACCTGCTTTTCAAAAGTTTAAGTTTAACAATTTAAAATTCATCAAGGTGTTGTGTTTCGTATTCAAGTCAGTCAGCTGGCACTGAAAACTCCAACAGTAGGCGGGACAACAGCTTACTACACGGATAGAAATCTCCTTATACCTTTTGGCAAATTTCTATTATTGATTATTCATAAAATGTATAAGTCAACTAATAAGCAGACGCCTTGCAAAAAGTTAATGAAGATCATGTGTCAAATGAAATGTATAAGCGGTCACACATACCTTTTATGCATTCTTATAGGACCTATGTGGTTTGTCTTATGGAATGTAAAAGGCTGATGTTTGGCAAAAATGTATAAGTGAAACACATGAATAAAATAATTGATTTTCGTTTCGTGTATATTATATCTCAGATGACGCAGTGGTTCGTGCTGGGGCTCTCACGCAGACTGGGTTTAATTCTTCAAACAGCTCCAATTCTACTACTAATGCTGATAAATCACATAATAAACACATTAATACCTGCCTTTAGAAATAACTTTCATAATAGTGCGAACTAAATATAGAAATATTGTAG
The DNA here is from genome assembly GCF_037179485.1 of Ochlerotatus camptorhynchus. Classification (NCBI taxonomy): domain Eukaryota; kingdom Metazoa; phylum Arthropoda; class Insecta; order Diptera; family Culicidae; genus Ochlerotatus; species Ochlerotatus camptorhynchus. The sequence continues at coordinate 165,752 of NW_027040564.1, forward strand.
AGGACACAAAACCTTTTTTAATTTATTTTCTAAAAGTTCCGTTCAAGTTCCGCCAGAAGCTGCTTAGAATGCTCTTCAATTATGATGCCGGAACTTTCAAGTTCTTATAACGACTTAAAAATGAGGCTGCTTAGAATTAAATAGACCACCACCAACCAAGCTGCTTAAGCCACAAGTAGCCTTTAATCAGAACTTTTGGTTACTTGGGCTCTTGCTCAGTATTTGCCTTAATGAGAAAGTCGTCGATATAACTGTTGTCTCCAATGACCCTGGCTGTGTCGGAATTGCACTCACTGGTACGATGTCCGCGTCGTAGGCAATTGAAGCAAAGACAGTGAGGCTTTGGAAAATGTCACACTTGTAGATCAGGTGATCACCACTGCAGCAGAAACATGCATCTTTGGACTGGCTGAATTAAATTTTAAATATTTTTGTACGGAATTCCTCCCTTGAGAAGTTTTCTGTTAGGGTTTCCCGAGCAAAGTCCAGCATCAAAATGACAGCAAATTGAAATCAAGTTTTGATTTGAACATCAAACTGAAATCCTAATTTGTTTTCAGTTTATGTAATTGATAAATGCTCTTCAAAAGTATGTTGTTGCGGGTTTGTTTTCATTACCTTAGCATAACATCAAATTGAATACTTGTTTTGTTATCAACAGGAAAAATTGATATCAAATTGAGTTTTCAGTTTGCTCTCACTGATAGTTTCAGTTTTCAATGGGATGTCACAGGAAGATTTTTTTGCTCTCAATCATTAGCAATCATTACCAGCGAAATCACAACATCAAATTTAGATTTCAATTTGATCTCAGACTTTGCTCGGGTTACCTTTCAGCTTCGTTGGAACGGGTAGTCGCGGTTCATTGTAGCCTTTCTTTTTCTGCAGAATGCGACCACGCTCTCGCAGGAAATCAACCATATCAGCATGCATAGATAGCTCATCTACTGGGACCACTGGGGGCTGCGATTCCCACAGCTCCCTAGTTTCCTTATCAAACCGTTTGGAAATTACATTGACCAGGATCATTTCCGAAAGTCCTCCTACAGGTAGCTATTGATTCTTCAAAGCGTCAACATGCTATCGAGGTATCAGGTATCGAGTAAGTTCCGCAATTCATTGCCGTTCTCACTCGTCATCTTGGGGAGGTTGAGTAGAGCATCTATGTGAGTGTCAACTATGAGTCGCTCGTCTTCATAGGTGTCCTCTAGCATCTTCCATGCCGAATCGTAATCATTGTTGTTGATTACGTCTTGGTCAATCTTACCAGCAGCGTTTCCAAGAAGGCATTTCTTCAAGTAGTAATGTTTTATCGCCGGGCTCTCATCAGGGTAACGGTTCGTTATGGTATTGAACATATACTTAAAAGAGTACCAATTCTGCTGCGGCACAAAAACGGGCACCAAAGCATTCAATTTTCTTCGCCGTCTGTCCTCTTCTGCTGCATTCCACTTTTCTATTTTCGTTTGAACTTGCACAAACAGCTCGTTGTGCAGTTCTTCGTTTCGGAAGTAGTCTCCTGAATTCGTCACGCTGATAATATTATGAGGTTCCACAAACATTTACGGATTCTTATACTAAAAAAGAACGTTGAGCAAGACTTCGTTCAAGGATATTTTGGAGAACCCGAAATACTTTGTCATAACAACTATACACTGCCGTTATACGCATAAGTGTCCCACGGTACATAAGAGTTGCATAGAACATGGGACAGTTATGCGTATAACGGCAGTACACTGCAGTTCATGAGTTGTATTTTGGATACACAGAGGGGTCAGCCTCGTCGTAGTGGTTAACATCAACACATATCACGCTATAGTCACGAGTTCACATCTCATCCCCGGACATGTCACGAATGATTCAACAGTTGAAACTCTTGGACCCCGGAAGATGCTGCACCGTCTCAGAAGGGAACGTGTCTTAGTCCCTGGCTGTTGGTCCCAGCCGGTCGGCAACCAATGGTGGGGGAATTTAAGGTCTCTTTTTCTCCCGGGTCTCAGGGTGTTGGTGAGGATTTGAGAGTGTTTTCGGATGCGGAAAGCCCTAAAGCAAAGCAAAGCCACTAAAAAGGCAAATTAGAGATTTACTGAACTTTATTCCGGTCCTTTTATGAATGGTGGAGGCAGGGCTTTGACGGGATGCTCTCCAGATACACTGGTCGAGATGTCAGGATAAAGGTTGGTGATCGCTGTAAGTAGCCGACAGGCTGGTAAACCGGGGCACGCACTCGAGAACGCAATTGGGCCACTGGAAGTAGCCACTGATGGTGAAAAGTTGATGTTCATCGGACAGCGATCGCTTTCCAGAGGGCTAATATATAGGACCCCTTCCTTGTAGACACGTGTCCGATCGACAAATAGGCCACTCGATCTACGAGTAACTTCGGATGGTACTAAAGTGGAGGCTTAGCACTATCGGGGGTTACTTCTTCACGTGGTTGAACGATGATAGGCCACCCGGTCAACCTGACCGGTGACGAAAGTCCGGTGTGATTCCGACGACTGACTGGGTCCCCGTCACTGTTGAAATTCCTCGGAAGGGATGAATACCGTCTGGTTGGTGGGTAACGACCAGAGATGCCAGATCTACAGACATGTCTGGGAATTTACAGACTTTTATTTTTTTCAGAGACATTTTTTTCGTTACAGACATTTACAGACTTCTTAGTTTTTTCACAGATGTAAATATCTGTAATGACTTTTGTAATCAAGGGAAAATTTTAAAATTTATTTGGTTACACTGTTTTACACCTTTAATCAAATTACACGAGCGATGCATTTTGCAACACACATTAGAAATCCGCGATCGGGAAAAAATCAATAGAAATCCATGGGTATCTGAAACACATCTTCTGGAACTTGTTCCACTCAAATTGGTCAAGCCATCTCTGCGAAAATTGAGTGAGCTACACTCATACAAACTTACATACATACATATATACACACATACAGAAACATTTTCTGATCCCGTTGAGATGAGTCTATTGGTATATGCCATCCGTCTCTCCGGGTCTTCGAACGAAATTGTGTTTTTCAAGTGATATCATAGCCTTTCGGCACACCTTGGTGTACAAGAAAGGCAAAAAGGTTGGTAACAGCAAATTGTGTTATATTTAACCAAGTTTTTCTCCCCCAGGTGTGTAATTATTTTGCAAAATGTAATGAATGTTGCTTGATATATCTTATTTTAAAACTGTATTTGTAAAATCGTTACAACAGTGTTAGTATTAAGCGCCAATTAATCATACTTGGCTTCGTTGTACAGTACTCTACATTTCTCGATGATCTTTATTTCGATATTCCTTCTTATCTGAATCGTTGCAGCAACTCTGATCTTGATTCATCAACACTTTTTGAGCACGATGTGTTAAGAATCGTATTAATTGTCTATTTCTATTATATTTAGGTGGTGGAAAGTAGAATCTTTCACTAAGATGTGCTCGTTCCCTCGCTGCTGGCATGCAACAGGACCAGTACTAAGTAACTAATGTATTTCCACACTACATGGCATATGAGATCGACGCAAATTAAAGTTTAAATTACTAAAATTGGGAATCGCACCACAAAATAACATGAACACTAATATGTCAAATGAAATTTAAGTGATTTATCATAAAGAACTCATGTAAATGCATGAATGTTATGTGAAAGTCAGATAGATAAAATTGGTTTTGTAATGGAAAAATGTAGTGTGCATTCCCAATGGCAACTACATGAAACCTTTTTTCCGTGTAATAATTTATAATGTACACTGAAAAAAGTTTTCACTTACTTTTATTAGGAACGCACATCTTATTTTTCCAATATAAAAAATAATGATTTTAATCTGAATATCACACAACATAAGAAATTCTATGTGTGTAATCATATAGATTTCATTGGACACATAACGTTCATGTGATTTAATGGTACAATTTCCTATTATAGGATCACATGAAAGTTATGTGAAATTCACATGGATATTTTCCACTGGTTTTATGATTTATTTTATGAGTGTACATCGAGATGATGCTCATATTAGAAAACAAATTCCTGTTAAATCTCATAAAATTTTACTAAGTCTATGAGTTAACTACGTTTTCAAGAATATGAGCAGTGTTGGCAAAATCATCAATCAAATAATATTTTTCCGCTCTCAATATCACGCGTGTGGATCAAAATAGCTCGAGCTCGAAGGAGCCACTCCACCAATGATATATCCGAGGTTAATCTAGCTCCACGCGGCGAAGAATTATCTTCGGTCTTGGAGGGGTGCACGCCGTCAGCCCAGGAACTCGGGTCAAATTGCTCGACCAGAGGTTTACTTTTTTGAGGTGTGAGCCGGTATCGGAGCTAGATAGGTGATCATGTAACTTTTGATCTTCCGAATTTTGAAAAACTGGGTACTATCACGACTCGATCGTATGATCCTTGCTTTGCCACTCAGATTCCCTATTGTCCTCGTAGCACAGTTTCTCTTCCGCTGTCTCATTGCCACCAACATTACGCAGTGGTCCTTTTGCACCCACTCATCATTCTTGCGTTCAAATTAACCGTTAACTAACTGAACAAATTTAATTTCCCTACCTTTCCACATCGGGTAAACAAAAATACAACTGCTACCATTCGGTAACAGAGTTTTAAAGTGACCAAAAAATGCACAGAAACTGTCTCGGGAACGCCTAGTTTGTAGAGCATCAAGATCTGAACTCAAGGATGATTTGAAAAATCAAAGATATTTTGGTAATACAAATGTAAATCTTGAATAACATGATGAGGTCCCACCAAGCTATACGGATTCGTATTATAAATTATGACATCATGAAAGACTTGGTTAAGCCTGTAGAACTTCGAGATCAAAGAGACATCTTCAACGGATGAGTCTGGTAAAGGAGATGATCTACCCGATTCGTACCTTCGTCAAAATTGTCCTTGCTCGCTTTGTACTTTCTATGTAAAATTTTCAAACTACCGTACTATAACGGAACTATCAACTCTATACTTTCATCTCCTCATCTATGGTATAACATGTCCACTTTAAGTTTGATATTTGACGTTAAGCATCTTCAACAATGATGGTATAGTTTCTTGATGCGATCCAACTTGATTGAATTTTTGATGCAGTCCTCTCGTCATTTTTTGAGATCCAGATCGTTCTCCACGTCTTAGTTGAATATTTCAATGCGGTTGATAGGTCGATAATCCTGATCACGGCACAATATGACTCGTCCAATGGTGAGGCCCCTACGTTATATTGTTGTGAGATCAACACCCTGTCTTCCCAAAATATCAAATACCACAAAGGCTTGAAATTCGGACACTTAGTGAACATATCTGAACACTTTTAAAAGTTGATGATCTATACCTTCTTTATTCAAAATAGCACGTAAATTTAATCATGGTCTCTTAGTATCGTTCAGAATCATCACACATATTTAATATGTTGCAAATTAGACATAATTTTGAACATAAAATTAAACTAAAAAACCGTCTGATACGAACCAGTGAACCGAATACGGTACCTACAAAATGAATAAATGTCTCTTAATCTAGCATCCCTAATCCCAATTCATACTTAACGATCATTTAACAAATCAATCCAACGTGTGAGTTTTCCATGATCAGTGTTATTCAAATGAAAATGATTTGAAACATAAAGAACATTAACTTACTCGAATGTTATTTGTAAAAGGTTTATCACAGACTGAGTTAACGTTCAGCATAATATAATTTAAAACATAGCACAAATGAACACTATCACAGCCTTGTTGAAACACGTAAATAAGTGGCCACAATCACCTCAATACATCTCCTCGTTTCTACTATTTTCCTGTGCTCTATGCTTCACATAGCGCTGAACACCATTGAGAATCCATACCTCCAAACCGCAGATTGCTGTAGAATGAGTCAATATTTCCCAGAATTAATTTCCATTCCTGGAAAACCTTATGAATACAGCTCTCACCTGCCATGGTCATGAGTAGTATGGTTGCGATATTTTCGGCCCTCGCCACATTTGGTCTAGTATCTCCGTTGATTTGGCTGATCCTCAGTGCAACACTTTCGTACGTCCACCGTACCGTCAGGATCAAGCTCCGGGTAAGCATAAATACCCGGCAGATATGAATGTAACCCGGAATGGTCTCATCGATTCCTATTTTCACGAAAATGGCAAAAGTTATCGACATCGCACAGATCATCATATTGATTGCCATGGATAGAAGGTTTGTCGTTCCTGAAAGAAACACAATCATTGCAATTTTTTTTCAAGAACTACATGAAACAACTTACCATTTTCACAAAAATAGTCCACACAAATGCTTTCATTCTTGACAAGATTTTTGAAAAAGTATACAGCACCAACCGTCGATGCGAGCAACCACACCACAGCGTATGCGAATCCGATTCTACGGAATGAATTTACATCCATTCCCAAAGCGCGCGCGGCCCCGAGCAGTGGTGCTGGATACAAGTGAGTGAACGGCGTGATATCCATGAGATGAATGAAGGCCGGTGCGATGGTGAAGATCTCTTTTCTGCTACTCGAGCGTGAATGTGGGATTGTTAGACTCAGGCGGGAAGCCCTATCAACTGTGAGGGTTGAAGCAAAGTTGCACCCTTGGGTGTTGGGTTTTCATCTCGAAGGTGGAAACACACAGTTGATGGTTTTATTCGATTTGAAAGAAATTTTGATTGAGTTCTTACTTCCCTTTAACGCTGCTTCGATACATTTGAAGTCCATACATTGTAACTAGGGGCTGCTCATAAACCACGTAGAGACTTGGGAACGCGGGATGACGTGGATTTGTGATTGTCTACGGTCCATTAAAATTTAAAAAAAAAAAAAGAATGAGGGTTGCCTACGTCTCCGAATGAGAAATATATATTTCATATACTGAATAAAGGTAGAATCAGATCAGTTTTGACAGTGTTAGTAAAATATCAAATATTTAGATTGATGCCTGTGTTCCTGTGCCTTACCTAACTGGGAATGTGGGGAAATAGGAATTGGGCCTGGGCTTCTCAAATGGCTCGAACCTTATCTAACTGATCGTCAACTAATAGTTAGATTCAAAGGCAAGAAATCAAATCTTATTCAACTCACTTCAGGATTACCCCAAAGGTCTCATTTAGGCCCTCTGTTGTTTAAATTATTTTTCAAATTTGGATAGGAGCTTTTTTCGAGACAATGAACATTTTGTAAACCATCATAAAAACGAAAACCTTAATTGGGTAGTGTGCATGGGTAGATGTGCCGGAGTCCGGGAAAAGTCGCGGAATATCTTCGAAATTACGATGAATTTTAGGATTGAAAATAGATGATTAATTTATTTATATTTACTGCCAAATCCAAAATATCCGCAATTGTTGTAGTTCCATGTATAAATGCAGGGTTGGTAGCAATCACCAGCGATCACAATCACTGTCGTCTTTTCCTTGACAAAGACAACAGTGACCATTTTTATTTACTACAAATTTTTCACTCATGTTTACAAATTTACTATTTTTTTTTCTTTTACTCACACTTGATGTGGTCGGTCGTTGATGATCTTCAGGGTTGGCGTGTAGCTTTTGTGATATATCGGCCACCGGCCGGGGAAAGCTGGATTCTGATGCAACTATGATGATGATGATGATGATGATGATGATGATGATGATGATGATGATGATGATGATAATGATGATGATGATAATGATGCTGATGATAATGATGCTGATGATGATGATGATGATGATGATGATAATGCTGGCTCTCTTCAGGTCGCTTGTAGTACGACTAGCTGTCTTCTTGTTGTTAAACTGCTCACTTAGTTTAATTCTTTGTGGCGTGGTGTAGTGTGAATTTGCTCATATGCTGCCGGAACAACCTTTCTTTGGCAGTACCGCGCCACAAGATCACTGGAAATGCCTTTGTGACACAGTATTCTCCCTTAGGAAATGGTTCCTTGAGCCACTTTTTGTAGGCCTTTCCTATCTTCAACTTTTCCACTTGAATGTCGATTTCTTTGTTCTTGATTATCTCTTTGTCAGATTGTCACTTTTGGCGCAACGGCCCACTTGGCTTTAACAAGCCCAAATGTTCGAAACTATCTGACCTTTGTCAGATTTTGCGTTTCGGCGCAACGGCCCACTTAAACCGCCAACTTGCAGTTCTTTGCAGTCAGATAACGACTGACTGCTATTTGGCTTAACGCCACACTATTTGGCACAAAGGCCCATTGGAACCGCCAACTTGCGGTTCTTTACAGTCAGATTTCGACTGACTGGAAGTTCACGGGCTCAAAACGTCGGAAAACGTCCTCGAAGATTCCTCTCTGGAGCCACCTTCTCCGGTTAGGGAGAGTCTTTCGCTTACTAGGTCAGACACTGTTTCTCGATTCTAAGAGCTACTTTTTTCTCCGGTTAACGAGAGAAGTTTTCACTTCCAAGTCAAGAGTTCTTCTAGGAGCTACTTTTTTCTCCGGTTAAGGAGAAAAGTTTTCTTTTCTAGGCCGAAAGTTCTTTCGGATTCAAAAAGAGAAGAATCTGGAGTAACCTACGAAACTTAATTTTATTCAACAAAATTGTAAAAAGTGATCTTACGGCTACGTGTTGCATTAGCAACTTATAATTATGTAAAACTTTTACATGATTTGTCCAGGGTTTAACATATCCCTTTCAATACCGAACTTTAACCTAATTTGCCTATTCTAATTAGCTAAGATTCCGATCGCCCTTGAAGGGGTAAATTTCTGTTGTTTAGACCTATATACTATGCCCTCTCAGATCTGGGATTTCTCAGATATCTTGTAAGTTTATTTATTTTTGTAACTCAGATCTGATATGGCTCTACAAATTAGAAAGTGACATTTGTAACGTTTAAACATTATAATTATATCCTTCGTTAAGGATAAACAGAGAGGGAAAGCTAAACTAAACTAGATGCGCAAGCATGCCATGCATGGGCGTGTTTATTCCACTTGAACGCAGAAATGTTCCTAAGTAAATACTGCAGTTAGATTATGTAAAACGAGCTCTCGCTCCTTTTGCCCTACTTTTCATTTCATATTCTTGGCCTTGGTATCAACGTCAGCTAGGGCTATGCAAACGAGATGCAACTATGTGGTTATCTTATGGTTTTGGTTTTAAATTAATTGGCTCGCGGTAACACATGTTGATGAAATAAGTGACCAAATAGTGGCTTATAGTTGTAAAAATAGTGACTAAAAAGTGACCTAAGAGTAGAAAAGTAGTCGTTATGATGGCACACCAAATAAATGTTTGTTGTTTTAGACTTATTCAATAAGTATCTCATAAACACTGATGTATGTAAGATATGAACCTTTAAAGCGAAAGATTCAATAGAAAGTTTATGGCCAAACCTACGGTATTAGTCTGGATGCCTACTAACTGCAAAAACTTGGAAAACAGCGAATCCTAAGGAAATTTTTTTTTTCTCAAGATACCTGGAAGTCTCAGAGAATTTAATAATTTTCTTACTAAGGATATTTATAAGAAATGAATAAATTTTAAAATATCAGCATTTATTTTTTTTATTTTCATTAACACTTTGCACTTTACAGATGCACAGTGGATAAATCTTCAGTATGGGGGAGAGGTAGCTCATCGATTCTTCCGGTTCGCCTCCTAGCATCGTGCTATAAGGTACCAGGCGATAACCAGGATAGTTGATCGATAGCTCGATGACGTCATTTCGTTGGCGTCTGCAATGGGAAATTATCATAGCAGGCGTTGACGATGGGACGTTGTCGAGTTGTGGAATAGCAACTATCGTGGTAACTCACCGATTACCTGTCGATCTGCCAAATTTTGAAAGACGTCTGCATTGAATTGTCTCATATAATAATATTCCGCCCGCTATATCACAAGAAATTGCGAGTAGCTGAGTGGAATTGAGATAAGTTAAGCATTGGGTACAGGACCAAGTCTCCCCTGGGTGGTGCCAGAAGATGAGCGCAATAGAATCATCAAGTTGCCATAAGGCACGGAATGAGACTATTGCATGGCTGGGTAGTCAAAGTCTTCCATGCGTTAGTCATTTCAGGTGGATTAGAACAGGTTTAGGTTTAGGGTGGGCGTTGGCCAGATTTGGATTTTTCAGATATAATCCTAAATAGGACCTAGATTATTTAATACACTAGTAACCTCAACTTCTGTCACAATGTTTCATTGTGACTAATCAACACTCAATGGGTAAAATATCAAATTTGCGGTAAATTTAAAAAAAGGGAACTTGGAGTTTAGAGCGCACTGCCCACTGAACGATTCTGAAGCCTGACCAAGTGAGTGTCAAGTTTCATTTTGCATTTGCATATAATTGTAAGTTTAGGTTTGCTTTTGTAATTGTAAGATAGATAGTTCGCCTCAATTGAAACATTGATTTGTATAAACTTGACGAATCATACCTCTAAAATAGTAGTAGTTACAGTGCCGCATTATCTAACAACCACTGCCTGCAACTAATGTTGGAGGGGTCGGCAGGGCTGATTACGGATCAAAACTAACATAACTCTAACACTGAAATGATCCCGAAACTAACGCTCATTCATTGCACTTTGAGTCATAAAGTAGCTTTATTTATTTTCCTACTAATCTATCTACACACTTAGTTTTTTCTACCTAACTCGGCTGTGCGGGTCTCGGCGGGGAGGGTTCCGCTGAGATCTCGGCGGGAGTGACATTTGATTGCCGAGTCTCGGATAATGCCTTTTCTAATAATCTGCCTACGTTTCTTTTCTTTGTTATCTACTTTATCCCCTGTTTTGGCTGAAAGTTACTCTAATAAAGAAAAAAAAATCCCCTTTTTATTTTTCTGCTCTTCTTTTCTTTTGTTTTGTTTGTTTACATATAACTAATACTAATATCTCCTCGTTTTCTCTCTAATTTGTCTACTATGTCCCACCATCACGATTAGGTACACGGTACATGGTACACGCTCATATACACTCCCAAAATAGTATGCCGCAAGTAAGAATATCACAGAGGCAACTAAAGATCCAGAAAAAAAAACCGATAACGCTGAAGATAATGAGATGTGGTGATTTATATGACGTACCCCTGCGTGACGAATTTTTGCAGTAAATGGCATATTTGAGAAAAAATACACCAGTTAGTTATTCTAGCAATGAATTTTGTGCGATTTATTTTCTTTCGCAACATATGGAAGTTGTAAGTAAATTTATTCAAAAAAATTGCCTTCCCTTTCGACGACTGTAGTTAGACGCTTCCGGAAACTGCAGTATGCACGTTTTAAAATGTTTCGATCCATAGATGTCATCACTGCCTTGATTTTAGCTTTTAGCGACTTAAGTGTGGTGTGAGGGGTTCTATTGGTATCCCGTTGGACGACGCCCTATACAAAATAATCCAACGGATTGATATCGGGACTGCTTGGGGGCCAAATTTCTTCCTCCCAAATTTACGAAATATTTTCCGTAAGCCATTTCTGTGCTTTATTAGCAGTATGAGCAGGTGCTCCGTCTTATCACTTTCCCAAGCCTTTTTTAATATTATACACTGTTCTTTCAGACACATTTACCGACCGAATTATTTCTTTCATGCATACTCCGGCGCGCAACAAAGCGACAACGGCTGACAGGTTGCTCTCTTGTTTCGACATCTTTACGTTTACTCAACATTGTTTGTTTAAATCTTACACCTAACAGTATAAGCTATCCAGTGCTGCCAAATATATCTAAATAATGATGCACAAGCATGAGAAATTACTATTTGAAATTTACTGCAAAAATTCGTCACGCACCCTGTATAGTATTATTTACGTGAGGTGACCCAAATCCAAACGATCACTAATCAAAATAATAGACTTATCTTTTTTTCAGCAGGTGTAATTTCGTATAGTTCTGTTTCTCTCTTTTCAGCAAAACAACAACAAAAAAACCGCTATAACTCTTCACAGCAAAAAAATTATTTTGATATCACATCAAAGTGGATGCACTACAATCATGTCGAAAATTTCATGTAATTTTTATGACCACATAAATAAACAAATGCAGTAAAAGCAGCGTAATGTCAGTTCATGCATTGTATTAATGATAATTTTGTCCTTTTTAGCAAGTAATATTACACCATATTTTCGACATGATTGTAGTGCATCCACTTTGACGTGATATCAAAATTATTTTTTTGCTGTGTTCTCCATTCTTTTAATCTCCTACTATCCCCTATAAATGTATCGGAAACTAGTGGGACTGTCTGTGCAAACAGAAACAGGCCTGCTAGTGGAAGAAGGTCGTTATGCTATACGGTCTAGCATAGGCCTACGGCCAGGTTTCAGTAGGTACACACTCGCTTAACGGCAGATTAGTTTACAGTGGTCGACCAGGGTGTGTGCTGATAAATTACAAAATTACAATTACATCATTATTTCATACATCAGCTTGAATTACGTTGATCAATATTACATTTTTTTTGCTGTGCACTACACCACCGGAGCCAGCAAAGTTCAACAATCCATCGTTGCTTATGCCTTTGTTGTCGTTTGGAACCAGTTTTGCGAGGTAGGCGACGATTGTGCGTGTTTCTCGCGTAACTTTTGAAAAGGGCCTATTTATAGCCTGAACAATACGTAAAGAGCAAATTGAAACATTGAACGTCGCGTGAAAGTGGAACTTAATGAAGGCCTAAGTACTTTTTCGTAGTTTTTAGTTTTCGGATTTGAAAGATCGTCGGTTACAGTGGCCTGCTTACTGAGCAGAAAAACGCGGTCCCAGGTCCTTACATATCAAAGAAATTTATGCTAAAATCGCTTGTGTATCGTGTATTTTGCGAAACTCGTTGTTGTCGTTGGTTCCGGGTTTGAATGGATACAAAAATTTGAGCAACGGTATTATGTGATATGAGGGACTCGGTGGCCTTAGAGCAACCGTTTTTGCTTACTGAGCTGAACATCATGAGTCTAATCTCAGGCCCACCCACATTCAAGATTCGTCAATCGTTTTATTTGTTAATATGACTACATGGTAATAACAGCAACTCGGTGATTAAAAAGGTGCTCGTTTGCCTAGTGGCAAACGTTTTTGCTTACTGAGCAGAAGACCGTGGGTTAAGTCCCAAGCTCCTTAGCGTTATATGATCGTTACGACATCAATTCAGCTTATCGTTTACCAAAACAAACACTGCTGCGAACCCAACCCTCTTATCCAACATCCCAGTGATTCCTCGCGGAAGTGCAGAGGTGTTCTCGGCTTCCATCAAAGCGAGTGTCATGTCAACACAATCCTTCCCATTCCTTTCTTGAGCTTTGTTCGGGCACGGCCGGCGCTGGTATTGCCTAATTTAAGATCACCAGTTTTTACACATTGAGGATGATTGCTAGTCCCAAGCATCGTCTATTGGTTCTCTGTGTAATTACAGCTGATCTGGCAATAACAGAGTAGCAACCGTGGGCGGTCAATCAAGCTCAAGCTCAAGCTCATGCTCAAGCTGAAATGTAATGCAATTTTGTTTGATCGAAAAGGCATTGGAAACATATATCATTTTCAAGTGCACGTAAATTGAAAGGGCTGAACTTTCGATCATCGAGCTGTAGTAAGCGGTGCCGGTGGTGTAGTGGTAAGCGTGACTGCCTCTCACTCCAAGGGGCCTGAGTTCAATCCCAGTCGACGCCGTCGAGATTTTATGAGGTATAAAATCTATGATCACGGGAAGTTAAGCCGTTGGTCCCCGGTCCATGAGTTTTGATGGGTCGATAGGTAGGGTCAGGTGTGGGAGTTGTCTTCCTGGCATTGGTATGTTCTAGAAACGATGCTAAGAAGAGAGTTCCGTAAACTCTCGCTTACACGCCACACTAATGTAAATACCCACACCCACACGTCACATAAAAGGTCGGAATAAATGTGTTAGAAAATGTGAATATTCCTGTGTTTTCATACTTTGTATCGCGTCCCTTTGGTCACCCGGTAGTAAGCTGACTATAAGACCTACTTCGAAGAGTCTCTTGCTACTGCTGAGTTGTCGGGTTAACTGTTGGGCATCAGCTAGTTACAGTGTCAATATCCTTAAGTTTAACTTTAGTCCAAGAGTAATGTTTTTTTTTGCTATCTGAGGTCTTAATTTTTTTTATTTGAAGTTGTTTAAAGGCTTAAATTTTGAAACGTTCAGCAATGGGAAAACTGGCCTAGCCTTAACATCTTGAAAATTGTCTCTTGTGATTTAAAAAAAAATCTATGCCCGCACATTTAGATTTTTTGCCGAGATGGGCACCACCGAGCAGCTCGGCCATCTATTTTGCTGGATCTCTGTGAAAAATTTGCCGAAATTCAGTTAACAAACGGGAATTTTGCCGAGATCTCGACTAACAAACATAAATTTTGCTGAGATCTCAGTAAAAATAAATGCCGAGGCTGCTCGGTGGTGCCAATCTCGGCGGAAAGGTTGAAAATAGTGACTGATTACAAGAAAAAGTGACTTTAGTGACTTGGCCTTGAAAAAGGAGAATGGCTTGAAAAAAGTGACCAAGTCACTAAAAGTGAGTCGCTACCAGCCCGGTAAATGGTCCATGCATTAAACATAATAGATCCAGGTCGTGAAAGTGTGTGGATTACACTTCCATGATACCCACAGGCAGGCTAGTCAATGAATTTCATTCATTCATTCGTTCATTCATCTCCATCACACGTTAACGTTATTGCATTCTAACAAAAATCAACAACATCATCCCGTGTTGCAACATCGAACAAAAACATTGCAATAAACTGAACTCGTGGCAGTTCGTTCTTTACTCGTTCAGTCGTTCAGTCGTTCAGTCGTTCATAGTTCGCTTGGCGGTTCGTTTTGCTCTTCACATTTGAAAGTTTTTGATCAATTCCAGCGCGGAAAATGGACGTTAAATCATTTCGGATAATCGGTTTGGTGTATGTCGTGTTTTGCTGGATGTTTTCCGCTCTTGGAGCCGTATACTCATTCCTTCACCTAGTCGTTGGAAAACCTTTCTGGGCCAATATCTTGTCCTACGATGGTAAATCAAGCACTACAAGTGGCTACAGTCGATAAGGATTTTAATTGTTTTAATTTTGCAGACGCTATCAACACTGCGATTGTCGCCTGCTTATTCGTATTCACACTGTCCTCGTTTTTTGTCGCATTCGTGAAAGAAGGAATCGATGAGGTAAGTTACGAAATTCTTCTGCGATTAAAGGAAGATCTAATGAAATTCCTGCTTTGCTCACCAGGGAAAGGCTTCCTTTATCCGAATATACCGGGTTTTCGTGATACTTCGAAACCTCGCACTGTCCGCTTTGTGGACCTACCAGTACGCTATGCTGGAGGAAGCACGAATTCATGGAGACGCCTCGTCGAAAGTGAGGAATGGTGACTATATCACCCTCGGGCTGTTTGTTGGAGCCATAGGTGAGATAATTTTGGGATTTTTGAATTAGTGATGGAATGCATTTGCTGTAAACATACTTATTTCTTCTGGGAATCGATTGCTACTCGTATTAGTCATCACCGGTTTGGAGCTGTGGATTCTTAACGGTATTCAGTGGTTAACGGAGCAGAAACTCGTCGAAGAGGAGTGCACTGAGGCGGCGTAGAATCGTGTTTGCTAATAGGGAATTCTGTTATCTAGTTACCCAGGGTTCCTTCGACTCAGTTCGCTGTAAAAAAAAAGGATTTTCGGTATGATGAAATCACTGATTGTGATCTTCTGAAATTGAAATTGACAGGTTTTATATGAGAAACACATATTATAAAACCGCTTCTTAAAATTTAAAAGTACAAAATATCATCTTGGAATCTTTTGATTTAATAATTGAGTAAAAGTCTCCATCATCAAATTCCACGGGTGTCCCCCGAAAGTGGCGAAAGTTTTACGGTATGTAGAGTTTCGAAAAATCGTCGATTTCTCTTCAAACCTTGCTTGTAGTGGTGAGAAAAATACTTAATTTTATTCTTTTTTAGTAATAGTGACATTATACAGAAATAATGTTTCGGACAAATAGCACCATTATTGATATTTTTAATAGTGGATTTCACCATACATTCTAAAGTCGACTTTCCACAAGCCCATACGTTCATAGGCGGCTCGCCCTCTGGTGGTGAGTACTGTCAGAAGCAGCATGAAGCACCTAATTCCGAAACATATATTTTTCTAGCGGAGTGAGTGGAAGCAACCCTGTAGTTGATTATCTTTAACTTAAACGCTCACCAGACTAAGCAGCTACAACATGTTATAAGCCTATATTGATGACTCTGTAGTATGAACGTGGTATTAGATATCATATCTTGATGGACCCTACTGCGATCCCATACACTTATTTTAAAATGTACCGGTGTAAAATGTAAATGGTACCGCTGTACCATCGGGTTCCATCAATATCGTGTTGGATGTAGATTGTAATTATTTTCCAAAAGATGGTTCCAAAATTGATGAACGATGGTTTAATTCATCACATAGTAATCGTACTATTGAACGCAATAGATCGTATTTGAGTTAACATTTTTTTTTTAAATATTCATAGTAATCCTATGATAATGAGCATGCCATGCTCGGGGTAATAACTTTTTTTTTCTATAAATAATTTATTTAATAAGGTTAAAAAGTCCAAAAGAACTCTACGGAGCCGAGAAACAGTGAATAATATAGTAATAAAAATAATATTCATGAAAAACAAAAGTTCTTCTTATTTTTCCTAGAAGGTTCTGGGAAGTTTCAGAATCGAGCAAGGTAACGTGATCCATCATGTTTGAAAGCATCAGAAGCAGAGTTACATTTTCCTCGTGTGTGCAAAAATGTGCTGCCGAGACTCTCAACAAACCGTCTCCCGTCGCAACGAAAACAACATGTGACGAGAGAGAAAGAGACACGCGAGAATAAGATACGAGGGAGAAACAAATGCGATACCCAAAAATCCTGGCGTGCGCGAGGCTCGCGCTGATCTCATGTGCCTCATCTCATGTGCTACGATTAATGCTAGAACAGCAGAAGGTGTAGGAAAACGAAACACAGGCTGTTGAAACTTGGTTGCTTTGACCGACATTTCATATGCGTTACCACAAACCATTCCTATATTAGAGGAAAGGTAGCATATCAAGACCAACAATTGAAAAGGCCGCAACTACATTTTGTAAACAAACCTTGAAAGGCCATTTTCTCGCGAACCGAAGTCCGCCAAGGCAAATCAACATAATGAACAGACAGGGGAATTTCTCCTCTACTAGATTGTGGTTTAGGATTGCGAATGTAGGTTTCGGTTCCCGAGAAAATGGCCTTACAAGGTTTATTTACAAAATGGAGTTGAGGTCATTTCAATTGTTACTCTTCATATGTTTGCAGTACTTTTATTCTTGAAGTCCTCTAATAGCCAAAGCCATTCATTTGCCGGTCAATTAGAATATTCTTTGTTAATTTTTTTCCGGTTCAACACTTAAATGCACTTGCATGACTAACATCTTTTGACACGTTATTTTCAAAATATGTAATGGATAAAAATTCTACAAAAAGTGTATTGTTTAGAGCGGGGATTTGACTGTTGCAAGACGTTCAAAAATATTCAACGTAATTTAACCAGGCATCGGCAACACAACTGGTTAGAAGGAATGTTACGTAATTTGAATAGATTATATCGGAATGCTACGGATGCAGCAATGTTATGAGAAGTCAATGGGTGAAAGAATTTTTTGTAGATTTTTTTTAACTCAGATGAGCATGTAGACCAGTGCAGTGATATATTTACCATTCCAATTATTAAATCTACCGACCTTTTGGATCGTTTTTTGGTTGGTTCTGAGTCAACTATTCATAGACGTTAAGGTCCATTGCTCTGTGGCTTTCGATGGCATCGTAATCGCTAAGAAGAAATAACCTCTTCGGTTCGATAATGGGCGACCTTGCCTTTGTATACCAACAGTGAGTATTGGGACCAATTCCACAAAGCGACCACCAAGCGCCACCATCTCGCTACAACAAACGGTTGACCAGAAAGTCGTACAGCCATCGCTACAACCTTCAACAGACCAACCAATCAAATCATCATGTTGCCACCAGAATCGGCGCAGCACCGGAATATGATTCACTAAAGTTGATCAATCCATTTGAAAAAAATATGATATTCAAAAACTTCAGCACATTCTTAAGTCATCCTTTTTTTTAGCAACTCTCCAATTCAGATCAGAAGAACATCAGCCAATGCTGGTATTTTAATACTTCTTTGCTGTCTAGGGGGCATATCTGAAAGAATATCTTGTTACTTATGCATCGTTTCCTGAACATCTACAAAATTTCCATAAGTTTTAGAAAATTTACTCAAATTTCAAAAATTCTTGAAATAAAAAGAATCGTCCAAAATCTTCATCATCAGGAAGTTCATTGAGCTTTTTAAGATTTCTGACAAACCGCTATGAAGTTCCCTAAACTGAAACGAAGATCTCTGAAGTCGTCTATCTCTAAGAAATTCCCTGAACTTTTTCAAAATGCCCTGTACTTCTATGAAGTCTACGAAATTTCCTGAATTTGTGCGGAATTATCCGAACTATTTCGAGGCCACGAGATTTCATCAAAGTGCTCTGAAGTTATAAAAAAGGTCACTGAATAATAAAGAGGTTCCCTGACATCAAACAATTAACTTCTACGGAGATTCCTCAGCTTGTATAAAGTTGCCACTTCTACGAAGTTTTATGCACTTTGAACTATTTGAACTTCAAATAATTTCACAAAAATTTGGCTCATGATTTATCTGCATTTGTCTTAATGCATAAAACAAAATATAAAAATAATACCAAAGAAACATTCAAAATTAGGACAGTGTTCCAGTGAAAACAGTTAAGCAAAAGCCCGAGTAGCACACTTTCATCGCAATAAGCTACAGCAACTTGTTTACGACTGAAATAAGACGTATATAATTTCTACAATTGATTTGTGACAAGCGTGCTACTAGGGAGAGTTACCGAAGTAGTTCGATGAAACTCTACGAAGTTCACTGAAGTTCGGTTAGCTTCTACAAAGTAAGGTGAGCTTAAAAAAATCTACAATTACAATATCTTTAAAAAGTTCCCTGAAGATCCGCGAATTTTCTTGCATAACTACAACATTCCTTGCAACTAGGATAGCAGTTCGTACTGTGGGGTAGTGACTGTAGGTGCATTGTAAGACTGCACCAGTAAATAAACATAGGAAGTGGTAGAGGTGCTGCATGAAGAGGTGGTGATAATGGACGTGTCCGCAGGAGACCGATAAAGCATGCAAAAACGAAGCCCTGCATCCTCGGCAGAAATGGTTTGCGGATCTGTCGAGATTCATTAAACTATGTCTACGCAAAATTACAATTAATTTTACCCAAAGGATCAAAAGTTAGAGCAATTTTATTGTGTGTGTGTGTGTGGATTTTAAACGGTATACCCTTTAATAGATGGGACGTACACAGCATGCTTTTTATTCTAAATATATTTGAACAGTTCTCAAATGTAAGTACATTTTTGAATTAACTAGTGATGTTATCGGCTACAGCTTGAAAGGCTAAAAATACTGCTGGATGCAGTAACTCGAATCAATTTCAATAACGAAGATATTGTTTTAAAGGGCCCTCCGAACTATTGGTTCGCTGCCAGCTGCAAAGTATCTTTTCATAATATAATGGTTTCACTTTGATCCACCAAGCTCAATCGGGTCCAAATCAGGCTGATCAATCTCCCAAATATTGTGCAAATTTGATGGCGAACTCATTCTGCACTGGCTCTTTGAAGTTTATATGGGAATTACTATAAGAAAAGTTGTCCATCGAAGCCCCCCCCCCCTTACGTGAAATTTTCCCAACTACAACTTTGTTGAAAACCAGTTTTCAATTGAATGTCAAGAAAATTAGTTATTAATTAATTTCCAAGTTGATAACTTTCTGGTAGGATTGATCGGCTGCTTTCAGGGCAATACTGCATCTTGTCCAGGGCTTCTGTCTGTCCTTTTTTTCATGAGCAGTCAACATAACCATTCATTCAATTTCAAGCTGTCCTTTGTGTGCGGTACTTCGTATACCATCCGTTGCTCCACGCTACTTTTCGCATTCATAATTCCAAATGCACAGCGTAACGAATAGGTAGAAAAATCAGTATTTGCTCCCTCTCGTAAAAAATCCTCTCTCGTTTAGTCACTCTGTTTCGTTTTGATTTTTTTCCACATTTTCATTTCGGTCAAGTTCCCTTTGTCGTTTGCTGTAGTGAATGACTGCAAAAAAAAAATCAGTTCTACGGCAGTCACCTCTACCGCAGGTAGTGTTTGCAAACTTTTTTTTTACCCTTCTTACAAAGAAGGGTATAGATATCACTTGAAAAACCGACTATCGATCCGAGGCCCGGAGGGCCGAGTGTCATATACCATTCGACTCAGCTCGACGAGATCGGAACATGTCTGTGTGTGTGTGTGTGTGTACGTGTGTATGTGTGTATGTGTGTGTGTATGTAACGAAATGAGTGCGCTCACGTTTCTCAGCAACCGCTCAACCGATTTGGACAAACTCGGCGCCAAATGATAGGTCTTGGGGTCCCAAGTTTTGGAATCGGTGAACTGGTTCCGGAGATATGGCCGGAATAAGATCCGGTGAATATGGGTATTCACGGTGGATTTAACGGAAAACGTATCAAACCCATCATATACCATTCGACTCAGCTCGACGAGATCGGAACATGTCTGTGTGTGTGTGTGTGTGTGTGTGTGTGTGTGTGTGTGTGTGTGTGTGTGTGTGTGTGTGTGTGTGTGTGTGTGTGTGAGTGTGTGTGTGTGAGTGTGTGTGTGTGTGTGTGTGTGTGCGCGCGTGTGTGTGTGTGTGTGTGTGTGTGTGTGTGTGTGTGTGTGTGTGTGTGTGTGTGTGTGTACGTGTGTATGTGCATATGTGTGTATGTGTGTGTGTATGTAACGAAATGAATGCGCTCACGTTTCTCAGCAATCGCTCAACCGATTTGGACAAACTCGGCGCCAAATGATAGGTCTTGGGGTCCCATTGAACGGTTCTGGAATCGGTGGACCGGTTCCGGAGATATGGCCGGAATAAGATTCGGTGAATATGGGCCTTCACGCTGGATTTAACGGAAAACGTATTAAAACCATCATGCGACACATCAAATTACTACAGAATTCAAAAATAAGATCAATGCAAGTCGTGTTAAGTGTTCCAGACCACATTGGACACACTTGGACATGTTCCGGGTACCCCGGGGAAGTTGCTTGAATATGAATTGATAAGGTGATTGGTAGCCTCACCAAATAGACTACACCCGGATATATTCCGGGTACCCCCAGGCAGTGGCGTAGCGTCACTGGATGACACGGGGGTGGGGGGCTTGGTCACTGATAATGACAATAAAATAAATAAACTTGAATAAGTAAGAAGGGTCTGTTCACACCATAGGTGGATAAATTCGGGTTTTTTTTTCCTTTGGTTTGTTTTTTCCGTCGATCTTGTTTTCCGTGCTGAGCACCAATGCTACCGACGTGCCAGGAAGGCAGCTCCCACACCTGGACCCTACACCTATCGACCCATCAACTCATGAACCGGGGACCAACGGCTTTACTTCCCATCCGAAGGAAGGCGTGATCAGAGATGTTATGCCTCAGAACATCCCGGCGGCGCCGACTGGGATTGAACCCAGGCCTGCTGGGGTGAGAGGTAATTACGCTTACCACTACACCACCGGCGCCGTTATTTGCAAACTTAGCAGTGTGGTTTTTAATAAGAAACTGGTTGAAATTGGAAAGAAAATCGCAGGCAAGAGGAAGTTTCGTGATTTGGCGAAGGATTTCGTTGTGCAAAATTACGTGGGTGTGTGGTGTAGGTTGAGTGGTGATGAAAGTTGTAAATATTTCCAGAAGAATTTTGATGCGGGAAATTTTGTGCGTAATTTTCGCAGTACACATTTCGCGTAGGCCAAGGAAAGAGTTTTTTTTAAGGAGGGTGAGGAAGTGGAAGCAAAATCGAAGAAAATGAAAAAAAAAACGTCCGTGGCTATTAATGAACAAATCATTGTCGATTCGTGCGTGAAGCTTGTGGCTGTGAGGAATATGCCTTTGTCTTCGATTGACTGGCCCAAAATGCGTGCGATTCTTGACGCGCTAGCTAGTGCGTTAGGTACCAGTTTTTCATCGGGGAAAACCAAGAAATACATTAACATCGATGCTGATAGAATTCAGAGATGAGAGGAAAGTTAATTTCACTGAAGATCGACTCTGCATCGCGACATGCTCGTCATATTTTGGGGATTAACGTGCAATTTGAGAATGAAGACCAAATCGTCATAAGAACCCTTGGTAAGAAATATATTTTTGTTCAACCGTAGTCCCTCAACAAATTGGATGGTGTTGTGCTAGTGGTCACCACTATTTCATCGCTGTTTTTCCTGTCTCCGCTGTTTTCCAATTGATTGAAGGAAAGCGCAGAAAAAGCGGTGAGCAGATAGTATCACTCTTAATTATAAATATAAGGTGCGGTTCCATTGCAGCATACCTCACTTCAGCTTTTTTAATTAAACTTGTGATGCGTATAACAGAAATTTTTCCAATATTCCGAAGTAGTGCTTCACCCTACAACCTTGTTTCTAAGATCATTCGTTCTCAAGCTATGTACTCTTATAGCATGTGATGTTCTGAAAACCTCGAAAAGTTGAACTGAAATTCGCTGAGATAAACTCTATTTTTTCCTTCCATCTAATATAAACTCTACCCAAGGGCAACATTTTATTAAATTTTGATACTCTGATACCCTTTAGCCCACTCGCAAAGGAAATAAACGTAACATTTCACTAACCACCCTTTATTAGCACAAACCTGTAAGATAATAAAGAAATGACCCCAGTTCGAATTCTTTACCGTTTTTTCCCTCAAATTCGATACATTTTTTACGCTAGAGATTGCTGGTTTGCCTAAACAACAGACAGAAAATGTTCATAAATTATATTTAGCAAATCCACGACTAACCATACAAGGGTGTTTAAAAATATAGATTTTGCTCTACCCTGCTCAATTGATTACAATTTTTGAGTATTCTCCAGAAATTTGAACCCATTTGGTTGCGATCTCATACTGCTCTTTAATTTTTATAAGGAAATTATTACGAGAAAATTTGAGAAAGTTCTATCAAAAAGTAGTCTCCAAATTTTACATAAGAAAAGATAGTAGGCATACCCGTATATCATTTTGGAAAAAGGCTAAAACGAAGAAAATAAATCAAAATCTTTTTTTTTTCCTTGTAATTGCCATATAAACCTCGAAGAGCTATTGTAGTATGAAATTACAAACCAGTCAGGTCAAACTCAAACGCAAAAGAATAATCTGGACGGACCTGCTTTGGTGGAGGTGGAGCAAAATCTGCAAAATCATTGCAGGGGTTTCTTTCCAAACACTTCTATGGCCACTAGAGGCCCTACGGGCACCAACTCCGGGACAATCCATCGGATGATCACAAAATTATGATAAACAGTCTCCTGCTGTAAATTCATGAATTTTGATACCCATATTGTAGCGGTTTCTTCCCAAACACTTCTATGGCCACTAGAGGCCCTACGGGAACCTGCGCCGGAATGGCCGTTCCGGGGAGAAACCTTAAACTGGTCCTCAAGTAAGCTGAAATTGTTTCTTGAAGGAGATTCTACTTTGATATCGATTCCTTCAAAATTCTAGCAAAAGGCAAGAAAATGCTTAGTTCTGAAACAATCCGGATTTCTTAGAACCAGACTATTCCAAATGGACATTGTTGGCAATGTCCAGAAAGAACCCAAATTTCTGAATCCTATGGTGCCAAAAGATTCAAAATCGGTCAAATTTGGCCGTAATAGCAACCAGAGACTTTAAATATTAAAAATTAGATCGATTTGTTTGAAAACAGCCGAGTTATAGCGGTGAATATAAAATATTTCCTACCGCGTCTATCGAGAGACTCGTACAGCATAGCTCACCATTGGAAAAGAGAAATGAAAACAAAATACGCAGCATACTCCCGGTCATTCTGCAGCTTCAACTTTCAACATGCACGATAAGCGGGAGAATGAATGAATTGAAAAATCGGCTTCCACCGAGCTGCTGCAGCAAACAGCACACAAGCAATCGACAAAAGGCAGAACGACTGCGCCATTTTGCCAGTCAAACCAACGTGCTTGCTTTGCACATTGAATGCAGAAAACGTACGCGATCACGCAGTCACAGTCGATATGCGATCCCCTTTCAAGCCCTGATCTTGTCTTTATGACATAATAGCCTGGATTGTTTGTCCCATTATGTCCTATTATAGCTAATTATCCTAAAATTTAATTTTTAAATTCCCACATAAACTACAAAGGGTCAAGTGCAGAATGAGTTCGCATCGTAATGTGATCAAATTTTGTGAGAATGATCAGGAGCTGATTTGAAATTGTTTGAACTTGGTGGAACAAAATCAATATTTTGAACGATGGAAATTCCGTGCGGCATGGATCGGTAACAAATATCCCCGCCGGTAATTGGTTCGTAAACTTCCACTCGAAATACTTCTACAAAACCGCAATTTCTCAACGCTCAAAAACTGAATAACAACTGATTCAAATCAATCAGCTGTACCAGCAACACGAGAATGTGACAGGACTACTCGATCAACAGTTCTCCGTGGTTTTCTTTATCACCAACCAGCCACTTTAAGCATGCACGCAGGACGCAGGACGCTGTCGATCTCCCTGGAGCTCGCCGAGCTTAGCTCATGAGACACAGCACATGTGACACGAATAAGGCACGTAGGAACAAAAAAGAGACGCGAAATAATTCGTCTCGAAATTTACCAGGCACCTAACATCTGATAGAAAGTGTGTCTCTATCACGCGGGATGGATGCACGTGTACATTAACTCTGATCAGAAGAGATGTTGTTATCTGCGTTGTTTGCTTCTTTTGTCTTCGCGTGTGCTCCCGGAACAGAAATTTAAGGCATCGTGAGTGATACTTTTTAACATCGTGAGTGATAGTTTGTGCTGATGTTTTCCCCCCTGTTGCTTAGGTGTGCTCTCGCTTCCCTTTGTTGCTGGTGTGACTCGACCGCGCTGATCTATTGTTAGGTTTTTGCGATGTGCATTGCTTTTGTGCACAAAGTGACTTGAAAAAGAAAAGCGAAGAAACGTGATATTTAGGAGGAGGCGGAGGAATTGTGACTAGATAAAAATATGCGTGGAAACATCGGGAATGCGCTCCCGGGTGTAATGATTTGGTGAGTACAGCTTTCCCCCGAAGAATGCGTTACCCACTGAGTTCTACGCACCGCTTTGTATCGGTGGGTTTTCGACCAAGCGCTCTGATTTTCTGCGAGTGACTAGTTCTTCATTGGTACTACTCACATGCAAAAAATCAGTCCGACAGGTTGAAACCCCGCCGAGAAAAAGTGGTGGGTGCAACTCAGTGGGTAACGCGTTCTTCGGGGGATAGCTGTACGTTCCAGTTGAAGATGGTTGAAAAGTGTATTTGTGGTGATGCAAATTATGGTTTTGATGACGTATGGCTTCAAACATTTTGTATATCCTAATAAAATATATTACATACTAAATACGCACAGGGCATCGTCTGCTAACTAATGCCGCGGGTATATCGTGGGAGTCTTAGGTACCCGGTTCAAGCTTTAGTTGGTGGCAGTGGCTCTTCTTAACCTTCTACCCCCTGAGTAGTAAGTGTGAATAAGGGCGTCTATGTGTTGTTTTGCTGTACCTATTGTGGATATCTAGAGCATAATGTTTCCTTGACTTGCCTCAAAAGTTACACTGTCTGAAGTACTAGTCTTACCAACATAAAGAGCACCATAGCGGAGCTTGAGATTTGATCAAATTATTCGCAGTTCTACTTGTCTACAGTGCTGCTTCTAAATATGGGTAAAAATTCCAAATTTGTAGATATACCGTAAAACGGGGTAACATTGATAGTTTTAAAGGTATATTCTAAATATTTTTTACAGCAATGAATGTTTTTCCAATTTTATATTTTTAAAACAAGTACTGAGGATCCAAGAGTCAATTCGTTAGTAAGATGTTTAACGGAAATTAAAGCATTTGCACTACTTTTTTAGTTTTGTGACCGAACGTCAGTGTTTTTTTATTTGGGGTTTCTTTGATGATGAATGTAGAAAAAAATGGGTGAAACTCAAACAATTTAGTTCTTTAAATATGAAACTTTGAATGAGTATATAATCAGAAAACATCATAAGCAATGAGAATTCAACATTGAATTTGTGATGGCTCTATCGGAGATATATTTCATAAGTGATGGTTTGAGTGCTTTTTCAAACAGGCCAAAAACACGAAAATTGTTTTTTAATATGTTTTTAAAATATGCATTACATACTATATAAAACTATATACGATATCAACGGAAATACCCTAAGCTACAATATGGAACCAATGTTTATAATTTCGAAAAAGCGCAGCGATTAAGTTTAATCTTTACATTATACTATCAAAATTACCCGCATTATCAAAGATACCCCGTTTTACGGTACCTTTTTCTTTTCCCCTTGATTTGTTTTCCGTGCTGAGCACCAATGCTACCAACGCCAGGGAGGCAGCTCCTGCACTTGGACCCTACCTATCGACCCATCAACTCATGGACCGGGGACCAACGGCTTTACTTACCTTCTGAAGTAAGGCGTGATCAGAGATGTTAAGCCTCAGAACATCCCGGCGGCGCCGACTGGGATTGAACCCAGGCCTGCTGGGGTGAGAGGCAATCACGCTTACCCCTACACCACCGGCACCGCTATGTAGATATTCCTTAAACCTAGATGCTCAAAAAATCTCACACTACGCAATCAACTTTCGAAAAATCATCTATAATTTCTCGCATCTAGGGTAAACGCTCCTATAGCTGCGGTACGTTAGAAGCGTTAGGATCCTATAGTTGTGTATTGAGTCTCCATGCACAACTATAGGAACCTAACGTTTCTAACGTACCGAACGATAGGAGCGTTTCCCTTACTTGCATTTAGAGATGAACTAGCCTAAGGCTAAAAATCTCTTAAATAAAGAATTAAAAAAAAAAACCCTACTTGCATCGCCCATCAAATTTTTGCAGGAAATCTTCAGAACCGACATCAATCTTCTTTCTATCTAATCAGCGTGCGCTCAGCTAGCCACAGCAAAACACAATATTTTCTGTATCGTAGATAGAATCGTCTCCCTCGAGCCAAGCGACGAATCGGAAAAACTCAACCGCCATTTTGGATCTGGTAAAACATTCAAAATGGCGTCTTAGAAATTAAAACTAAATGTAGCGTGGAAACAGCACTTCTGATTGTAATGAAGTCTGAGACAAAGTTGCAGATAAATAAGGGAAATGGCTCTAATGTTGGCCTACGGATCTGAGATTGGGTCCATCACTAAAATTATCAATTTTATCTAGAAGAACGCGTCATTGCAACGATACTAATGGATATTTTTGGCCGCTATTTAAAATTTAGTCGATTGCTGGATTTATGTATAGGCCCAAATTAGGGGAACTTAGGCCTACATTACATCCATTTCCCCTTTAATATTTTTCTGAAAAAAAAAAATAATTAAAAAATGGTAATGACAATTTAAAAAAAAAATTAAATTAAATCCAAATTCATCAAATGTCCCGGTCTAAATTTTGATTTTGTTTTTATTGAATTAATTTTTTTGGAGTGTTTCAAATTATTGACCAATTTTTGAAAAACAGAAATTAAAACACTTGTAAACTAACAAAAATCATAAAACAAGAACATTTGGTGTAGTTTTTAAACTTTTTGCAAAATCGTTTTCTCATGTAATGTATACTCAAAAACAATGTTTGAGTAATTTTTAATCCTTTACTGTGGAAACATTCACAAAACAGCGTACTAACAAGAAAATAAAAAATTTAACCAAAAGTTCTTGTTCTATGATTTTTGTAAATTTTCAAGTGTCCATCCATTTCAAAAGTTGGCATTTTCATAAGCTTTTTTTTTTCAAAAATTGGACAAGTAAATTTGAAGACTCTAATGTTGGCCTATGGATCTAAGATTAGGCCCATCGCTAAAAATATGCTATTCATCAATTTTATCTAGATGAACGCGTCATTGCGACGGTACTAATGAATATTTTTGGTTGCTATTGAAAATTTAGTCGATTGCTGAATTTATGTATGGGCCCAAAATCCATGGTGGGTTTTTAACATATTTTTTTTTTATAATGAGGGAGAGAGAGAAGGATTAATAATTTCCATTTAATTCCACTACCTTATTTGCTTATCCTTGACAGATACGCGTATTTCGTCAACAAGGTGCAGACTTCTTCAGTGTCTTGTACTAATACTCGACTGGTCGACTAGTCGAGTATTAGTACAAGACACTGAAGAAGTCTGCACCTTGTAGACGAAATACGCGTATCTGTCAAGGATAAGCAAATAAGGTAGTGGAATTAAATGGAAATTACTAATCCTTCTCTCTCTCATTATACAGGTATTCCACTTAGACGCCCACATTCATCAGGATATATTTTTTTAACTAATTATGTTTTTATTACTTTATGCGTGAAGTTCACGATTTGCCCAAACGTGCAAGAGGCTTAACGTGAAATATCATACTTAAAGTGGACATTTGTGGATAATTCCGTTATAGTACGGCAGTGTGAAACTTCTACAGTCAACAGAGATGAAGAAGCCGAGGGCTAAAAGTCTCTTTAATGAAGAAAGATGAAAAAGATAAAAGATTGTTCAGTCAAGATGTAACAATCAGGAATTTTGTATAAATGTGTATGTTATTTAATAGGTTTAAATTATTTGAATTAAATTCCTTAGGGTAGACAGTAGGGATTCACAAGCATTTTTTGTGCTAAAATCTTTCTTAAGACGGGTCCATTTAATTTATGGACAAGGTAGGAAAGGGACAACGGAACTTCTTTCGGCCAAGTTATCTTTCGTGTCTTTGGACTCACGAAAGTGCACGATGGGTTTCGGGAAAATATGGACTTCCGGTCCGTCCGAGTCTTACATTTCCTTAATCTGAGGATTCACAGGCTCGATAATTTCGTCCGTGACTTTACACCAATTTAGAAATGTGCGCGTTTGTTCGTGTCCGTTATAGTATAGCGAAAAGTATATCACAGACAAACAGACGTAACTCTTCATTGTGTGTCTTCGTTCATGCATTTAACGGTTGATTTGAATATTATCAGTTCCGCGAACTACTCGCCGCAGCGCTGGCATCGGATCACTTTGACGTTTCCATACATTCGATAGAACTTTTATGCAATATTGTTTACGAGTTAGCGAGCAAGCTTGTTTTCCGCGAGAAGCCAGAGAGATGTCGTTACTGAGGTTATATGTTTTGAGATACTATGTTTTCAATAACAAGTTTTTCAAAGAGTTACGTCTGTTTGTCTGTGAGTATATGCTAATATAAAGTGATGTCAATTATTCAATTTAATTAAAGTTTTGCTGTTCGTTCTAAAGTTTAGTTAAAAACTAAAGTGTGCGTGAATTATTTGTGTGCGGTAGGATAGAGTTGCTAAGGAAAAAGTTGGTGCGCTCGTGCTTGTGTTCAGCTTTCAGTTGTAGTGTTGTACTTTCATTCCGCAGCAACCCAAGCGTACCGAAGCGCGATACTTCTCCCCGTCGGACGGAATTTACCGGAAATTGCCAACCGGCCGGAAACGGACAGACCCGTAATCACATCGGTCCGAGGAGACTCGAGGGACCTCCACGTGGACAGGAACCACACGCCGGCTCGTCATCAAAACCGGCACGGCATAGTAACCGCCATCGTATCGGCGTGTGAAACGCTGAAGAGCCATTTGCCACCGTCATCAAAGGGGTGACGCTTTCAACGCGGTCATCGAACGCGACACCGAGTGCGTCGAATCCGCCGACCGGTCATCGACTGTGACCGTTGGCAGAAACCCACGTAAGCTACTACAAGCCATCATCTGGTGAGTCAACCAAGCTTTTATCTTTTTTGTGGAGTGTGGCGTCCGGTGAGGGCGCCACGGAGTAGTAATTTGCCAGTCCTAAGGCTGATGTAATTTGAGTCGAGTTTCGTGACGACTTGCCGAAACTCGTGACTCGCCGATTCCGCTAAAAGCATGCGCGCGTAATTCGACGCTGCAAATCATTGTCATCAGGAGCACATGCCTTGGTAGAGCTGAGCTACCGATTTGTGACGACACCCAACAACACATAACACCGAGCACATGAGCCTATGAGAGACAAAACGAGAATGAGAGTATGCTAGGAAGAGAGCAAATATATCATATTAACAATATGATCCATTCATGCCTTTTCCACATGTTACAATGGCGACCCGCAAAATATTACTTCACGCACCATCTAGCGTTGAAAAAGGTCAGCAACAATCATTCAATTACAATCGAGGGGTGCGAATATAGCACTTATTACAAAAGTAAGAGTCAAATTATTTTCATTAATTACATTGTGTATATTATTTTAAAATTTGTCTAACATGTCACTGTTGTCATCAAATAAAATAAAATGCTGAAATACATTCATTTGAAATATTAAACAAATTTTCATTTCGTTTTCCCCTCGTGACGATAAACAAATACATTGGTAGCGAAAGAGTGAATCATATTGTTAATATAATATATTTGGAGAGAGCAAAATCGCACACAGTAGGAGAGCGAATAAGAACAAATAAATAGAAACAGAAATAAAACAAATTTTGAACAAATGTAAATAAACAGTAAGTGGCAATCAATATATCGTCATTCATGTTATAAATATATTGTTTCCCCGTTCCAAATCTCCCTAGCTTTAATTATTTGAATGTGTTTGACATCACACCTCGTTCGTGTTAGTTTTCGTTGCCCGTCCTCTTGTTGAGTTTGAATGGTGGGAAGTACATTCCACTACCAGATTAGAAAGACGTCTAGCGGCAGGTGACGGGACTGGCCGATGATGAAAAGTTCTCTCTCGTAGAGTTTCAGGGTATGCGTGAGCTCTACCGTTTCTCTGAGTGACTTTCTTGAGTGTGAATTCATGGGGATGATAGGGAATTCCCATTTGGTCGTTTAGTTGGAAGCTGTCTGGAACGATCCGTAAATCCTTTCTAGGAATTAATGGACTTGCCCTTAGGAGAGTCTCATCCGGACAAATTAACCTTGGACGTGTGGTCTCCCATGTGGAGTGGCGCTTAAGCCACGCGTTTTTAAGCTGGATCGTCCGGGCTAGCTACGGTTAATAGGGACCGTGAAATAGGAACCGGCATGAACGAATACAAGAACCATATGGGATTAGAGGTAATTGGGGACAAACTCTTATTGTAGAGTAATTTGAAAAAAAAATAAAACCGCTCATAGGCGTCTTATCAGAATTACTCCGAAGTTGTGATCAGAATTTGAATCCAAGGGACGTAATGATCCTCCGGAAGAACCGAAACATCCGTAAAGTTGTCAATTTATGAAACTGATCCTAAAGCTCCACAGATTTTTCGAAACCTCAGTAAAGGTCTTATCAGAATTAATTCGGAGTTGTGACCAGAATATGGACGCTAACGGCTACGGAATGGTAGACTAGAAGATCCGGAACATCCGTAAAAGTGGTCAAATAATTAAACTGATCCTAGATCTCTGTGTTTTTTTTTCGGAACCTCTCATAGACGTCTTATCAAAATGATTTTGAAGCTATGACCGGAATATGAACGCTGGGGATCATGGAATGTTCCATCGGATTCGGATAGTTAGTAAAAGTGATCAATTTATGAGATCATACTAGGATATATATATATCTGCCACAACTCATAATTGATTCTGATAAGGCGTCTATGAATGGTTTCGAAAAATCCGCGGAGCTTTAGAATCAGTTTCATGAATTGACCACTTTTATGGAACTTCCACAGAACCAGACTTATGACCTACCGAAAACTCAATGTTCCCAGCTATCTGCCTAACAACTTCTTCAAAGAGATCAGGAAGTTATCTCTTCAAATTGTCGTACAATCAGTGTTTGGTTCTAATAAGCTCAAATCCCATATGGTACGTGTAATTGTTAATGTCGGATCGACCGGCAAGAATGAATCCGTACTATAGGAATCTTGACTGTATATAGAAAGTAGCAGCGAGTAAAGGAAAAATTTGAGGATGGTACGAATCGGGTAGATCATCCTCTTTATCAAACATCCCCGTTGAGGAGGGATAGTGAGGGGTGTGTCTATCCGCCTTCACTGGCAAAATGGATGATCGCCGATTTGCTCATGTACCTTAGATGTGTGGAAACAGTCCTATCGATTGTTTTGCACTCAAATCCCCATCTGACGTAAGCATCTAGATTTAGGTTTAGAAATTGCAGCTTCCGCTCCTCACACAGTAATGTTTTTAAGACTTTGTGCACTTAGATATTTGTTCTGATTATTTGAACGGAAATGGGAAAACGGTAATTTCACGTTTATTTCAATCGATTTTGTAAAAAAGGCGGGAAATAAATTCAAATTGAAAGATAAGGAAAAAAAAAGCTTCAAACGAATCGTTGTGCTGAAACAAGACGGTCAAGTGCAGTGTTCAGAACCGAAATTATTTACTCAATGTGACAGTGAAAATGGAGGTGGTGTGTGATAAAACAACTAACAGCGAAAGGATTAAGGTGGTAAACGTACCAGGAGACGGAAACGGTTTCTTTTATAGGTAGTACAGCAGCTTACAGGATGTTGCAGACAGTGATAGATGCACATTAGGATCCTGTGGAAGTGCCAAGGTGCAAGGGGTAAGCTCTAAATTCGCTATAATCGTCGTCGTCGTTGGCAGTACTATTTGTATATTTCAAATTGATTACCGGCCGCAAAAGGCATATGAATTCTGCATATCTTAATCGTTCGTTACATACCTCAAGAGAACTTAATCGTACTTTGACGCGAAGCACTGTGGATTATGAGATGCTCAATGACCCTAGAGGGATCGATTTTGCTTACTAAGCAGAAAATCATGGATTTTACCCCAAGCTCTTCCACAGCACAATAAATCGCCACCATCATTTGTATATTTGATGTTGAAAATTAGCCTCGGAAACTATTGCATATCAAGCGAAAAAGTAGTCCTGTATTGTCACGAAGCGTTATGGTTCTGAGATGCTCGATGACCCTGGAGGGATCGTTTTTGCTAACTGAGCAGAAAATCATGGGTTTAATCCCAAGCTCTCCGTCATGACTCTTAAAATTCATGATCACTAAACAAAATGAATATTTTCTTTCGATAGTCGGCTATCGAGAGATTAAATGAACAACAAATAAACAATATATACTTTTGGTTGCATCGCCAACTTGAGGTGAAGCCTAACCGAATACCCTACCCAACCCTCCAACTCCGTAGCACTTATGAGGGTGTCGCTAAATCGGTGGCCTCTCGTTAAGTAAGTACTACATCAACATTTCCTTCCCTATCCCTAGTTATGGTAAAGATGGGCGTGGCCGGGAAAAGCGACAGTCATGCTTCTGTTACTCTTGTTTAGATTGGAACCAATGTTTACTCCTCCCAGCATAATTCCTGAAAGTAGTCTAACTGAGAATTTCAGAAAAGACGTGAGTGTCGCTAGTATCCAATCTACGAAGTATATCATAACAACGCTAAAGCTAACGCTAGATATTTGTTCTGATTATTTGGGCACTCTAAAATTTTGTAAATTTCTCCTTGTCTGGAATATTAAAAAAAAACTACCCCAGTCTTGAAAATCCATCATAAAGGATCAACAATTTTTCTCTACATGTAATCTCAAAATTTATAAATTTATAAAAAAATTCCAAATCCTGGTTCATGATTCTTTCGGTTTGGCAAATATCTCGAAAATCATTCTAAGTTAGAATTATCCTGATACCATTTGAATGTTTAAGGTGGTCCTTAGAAAATGTTGAACAGCAGAATTGCAACCAGCAAGTGTAACCCAAGAAGCAAAAGCAGTGCGATGCTAGTTTTTACTGCTACGACGACGACTCAATTAAGGGGCTCAGAAGCAGAGAGGTGAAATTAAATTCTCTTCATCGATTTCCTCTTTTGATGACCATGGCTTCACTAACCTACTTCGCACTATTTCTGCTATGCTCATCTAACATCCAGAACAACAAACGTATCAATGAATGTATTTGCTGTCGAGTTATTAACGAAACAGAAAGTCGATGAAAAGAATCGATCAAAATCACTTGCACCCCTGCTTCCAAGTTAGGTTACAAGAAAACAACTCTGGAGAGCATTTTGTGTGGTCGTTGAGGGCGTGTGGTTCTGATTCTGGCGATGAAAGTGCAAAATGTTACGCAATTTCATCCTCTCTATTCATACACGCCTGAGGATCGGAGGCGAATGCCACCTCGACTTGTTTCGTCTACTAACGACTCTCTGATGATAGTGTTGGGGAAGCAGCAATGCTACATCGACATGTTTTACCTAGAAAAGATTCTCTGATGACTGTGTTGGGGAAGCAGCATATGCATGTACGTAATTGGTGGATTTGTTAGTTATTTCGACGCTTTTGGACAATGTTTGATATTTACCAGCTATCGATGCGTAGAAATATTTCTGATCGATTGGTGATAACATTATTGGAATTGGTCCAGAGGCAGCTGAGTTATTAACGTTCAAAATCTTTCATAATTTCGTTATATGTTCCATTTTCACAAAGTGTACCCCCAAATAGAAATCACAGACGTACTCCTACGTCAAAATTAAAAATTCGTTGAAGAAAAACACAAATATGCACGTCAGACTTCAGAGCGGCTTACTGCGATCCATCACGAAGAATGTGTCTATTTAATACACACTTCAAACCATTTGCCCGACCTTTAAACTTTCAACAATATTTACCATTATTTGAACAAGCTAAAATGTTGGGATTATGGATCTAACTGGAGGGTGTCCTATAAGATTGCAAATACCTTTTTTTCTAAATGATGCACCCTAATGACTACCTTACGTTGTTATCTACGGTCACGAAACATGGATTATGCTCATGGAGGACCAACGCGCCATTGATGTTTTCTTAACGAAAGATGTTGCGTACCATCTATGGTGTAGTGCAGATGGAAGATGGAACGTGGAGGAGACGAGTGAACCGCAAATTGCTGGGCTGGGCACGTCGTAAGAATGAACCAACTAGAGCGATACAAAGAGGCACGCAGAATGCAAGGGGAACTGTCCAGGTGGATAGCAACCTGCGGCTATGGATTGGAATTGTGACAACTGCAATGGACGACCAGCATTTAGCCTGAATGGTAAGGTAAAGGCTGACTAAAAGTAAATTGGTACGCCCCTCGCACGCCGCTAAGACGCCTCTAGTATTGGGAATCGACAATCTTTGACAGTGGTTGGTTTACACTTTTATAGAGAACAACTGGTGCAATTTTGATCAAAGTAGTCGATCGCGTTCAGAAATAACGTCAAATGGAACTCGGAAGAAAAAAAAATACTGTGCACAAACACTTGGAAAATCCGGAGTGGTCCGGTCCCAAGCTGGCTAAAATGCCTACAAGGAAACCCTGAGTGTGGGAAGGAATCAGCGGACCTACGAAAAAACTGGAACCAGGGATCGTCAGCTGTGCAGAGGTGTTGAGGTGCGTTAATTCCAACCCCGGTCTTTCGATCCGAGTTGTGGCCAGAAGGTACAACGTCAACTTTCAAACGGTGTGGAACATCCTTGCCAGGAAAGGATACAAGTCGAACAAAGCCAGTAAACATCCAAACCGGCACATGAAGCAGAATTCCGTGGCCAAAAAGCGTGCAAGGCTCTTGTACGACCATGTTTTGACGAAACACAAGGGCTGCACTTTGATTGATGACGAAACATACGTCAAACTTGATCTTCCCGGTCAAAAGCTTTCAACTGGACGTGGAGATGTGCCGGGAAGATTCAAGTTCGTGTTTGCCGACAATTTCGCGAAGAAGGCCATGATTTAGCAAGCGATTTGCAGTTGTGGCCTGAAAACGGAACCATTTGTCACATCCTCGACGATGACATCCCAAGTTTACATCGAAGAATGCCTGAAAAAGCGTGTATGGCCGTTCATCCACAAGCATAGTCATCTTTTGGCCCGATTTGAGTCAAGGACATCCAGCAAATGCGGGCAAAATGGAAGAAATCCGATTATTCCGTATCCGTTTCCACTGTGCGGGTGCTGATGGGCTCCATCAAGAGGAAGGTTCGAGATTTCGTCCGAATTGGAGAAATGTAACCGTCTAATGCTGTAGCTTTGAAGTTTTAATAAAACTACGGTAAAGCAACCAGTAATGGATTGTTTAAACTTATTGAATCATGAATTACGGGTCTTTTTGTGCGTGCCAATTTACTTTTAGTCAGCCTTTAGGTGAGAGAAAGTGAGAAAAGAGAACTGAAATGTGAAAAATCAAAGTAGAGCAGCAAAGAAATGAAAGTAGTGAGAGGAAAGCGAAAGTTAGTAAGGAGTTAAAACTGAAAGGTGAAGTATGAGAAAATAAGGAAGAATTAACCGCGTATTGTTGATGTAAGATAAGCCTCCATTCTGCAATTATTCAGAAAAGTGGTAAAACAGGTTTACCTATTTTCTTGAAGAAGTACTTAGCTATAAAGACCTTCAGTTTATTCAGAAAGCAATCGTTAATTCGTGGGACATTTTTAGAATTATAGGATAGGTGTACCAGTTATGGCTTTACGTTCCTATTATGAATTCCCATAGGTCATAATTGAAACGTATCGCCATAGTTGGTACACCCACCCTAGTCAAAACTCTGAAACATCAAAATCCCAGATGGTGTAAGATGACTTCAAATGCTAAAGACAATTTGACTGATTGCAGTAAGCGAAATGCCGTTCGCTGTGTGAAAACTGCATATTTTGCTGTTACCAATCCAGTCGAGTGTACACCTAACATTGTCCAACAATCAACGGTTGAGATTAACTGGCAGTCAATTGACGGTGAAAGCGAAATTTACATCTACATGTTTCGATCTTCGCTTTTGGTGTACCGTAAAACGGGGTGAAGTTGATTATTGAGGTGAAGTGGATCACTATTCCTCTCAATTTCCGATTCTCAAC
Organism: Ochlerotatus camptorhynchus; assembly: GCF_037179485.1. Taxonomy (NCBI): domain Eukaryota; kingdom Metazoa; phylum Arthropoda; class Insecta; order Diptera; family Culicidae; genus Ochlerotatus; species Ochlerotatus camptorhynchus. The sequence continues at coordinate 202,669 of NW_027040564.1, forward strand.
ACGGCTTGTTTATGATGTTGACACGAGATAATTTGTTTAATGTTTCATTATGTATAGTACCTTTTCAAAGTTTTCCCTAAAAAATACGCATTCTAAATATTGCTCTAAATGTATAATTTTGTAAAAGTGATAAAATATACAATTTTTTTCTGTTCCTCAAAATCCGATCATAATGAGCATTAATTCTGGTCCTGTCTTCGACATAACTACTAATTTAAGAGCTGATTGGAAATGCCATTTAACATGGAGCTTTAGTCTTAGAAGAGGGTAGGTAGATAGTTCCGTTCTTCGAAGACCATTCTCTAGCTAATAAATTATGACGCACTAAAGCTTCATGGTAGATAGCCTTTCCAACCAACTTTGAACATCGTAAACTTCGCATATGAAGTAACATAAAAACACTTTGAATGTAACAACTCAAGGCGGGAGTTGCCGTCAACAATGCTGATGTTGGTACAGCACGCAACAACCACCCTACTGCCTTCTCTCTGAGATGACTAAGTTGGTCATGACAAGAGAAGCAACACAATAGTTGGGTAAAGAAGAATTGCATTATAACACACCATTGATTGAAAATGCTTTCCGCAACGTGGGGCTTTAGGTAGTGATCAAACGTCGCTAGAACTATTCCACAGTCGCAGACAGTATATGAGCAAGTCAAGCGCGCACTGTTTTACCTGTACTTCAAATCTCCTCGTACATCGTACGGGTTAGGCAAAGAAGTGTGTGTTTGTCTTGTAATGTCGCAATTAAAGGCTCATTTTCAACTTGTATTCAGTTTTCATACTGCCGTCCTCTAACGGAACTATCTACCTACCCTCTTCTTAGACCATTCTCTAGCTAATAAATTATCACACAAAAGCTTCATGTTAGATAGCATTTCCAACCAACTCGGAAAATCGCAAACTTCGCGTATAAAATAACATAAAAACACGTAGAATGTACTAATTTAACTAAATTTTGGGTCGCAGAATCCGAATCTAAAATCTGAGTTAATTAAAATGATAATTACAAAAAAAAATCTTAGAAAACTGAATTGCGTACATTTAGGCGCGTTTTTTGCAACTATTTTCCGGTAAAATTTGCAGTTTTATCACAAATTGTGATTCCTACGTTGTGTTGATACGAAAAGAAATAGAAATAAAAGCACACCAATTGTTCGGCCGTCCTGCCATGGCGGAGGCATGCGAGATACTGTTTATTGTTTTGTATGAGGTTTTGTAGACTGTAGTTCTGTGTAGGAATCCCACCCGTGAGCGATCAGCTACGTATTTCGACAACAATGTGCAGCCTTCATCAAAGTAATTTCCACTAAAGACTTATCAAAATCTTAGATTTTGGTATTTTGAGATTTTTATAAGGCTTTTGTGGGAGGAATGACGCTGCTGAAGGCTGCACATTGTAGTAGACATGCGTATCTGTCATGGATAGTAAAATGAATTTAATGGAATTAAATGCAAAATAAGCAGATTCTTCTTCAGCCAACACGAATAAAGTATAAATTCCAACTTCTGAATATTGCATTGCACAAAAACTTGCATGATCAACTTCATCACAGAATTGAAAATTAGCATTTTGAATCTCAAACATTTAAAAAAATAAAATAAACATGCAATTCAAAAACTAAATTCATTCATCAGAATAGCACTTGCTAGTACAGGTTTGAGAGGTATATATATGGTTGTAAAAATATCCAAGATTATCGATAAAAAGTGATCAACTTCTCCCCGTTTAACGGTACCAGTCTTGCATCGCACAACCCAAATTTTGGAAACCTGATTCTTCCTTCTGTTTAGCAACATAAAAAGCTCTTCCCACTGAAAGTGAAAAAAAAAGTATAAAAGGGAATCTCATGACCCAGTACACTTTAGTATCATCTGATTCAAAAATGTTGCTGAAGTGCTGGGCTGTGCTGTTGTTGTCTGGAATTGTTTGTTTTTCAACTGGATATTTACATCCATCAACTAGGAATCCCAGGCTGAAAACTAAGAACAGTGATGATAACCACCGTAAGTACATCAAATATCAATTCTTGGTTCCTTTATGATGCTATTCTATTCGCTTGAAGTTGATGTTGAAGCCAGACAATCGCCCGGAAACCCAGCATACTCATTACCATCAGGGAAAAAAAAAGTATTCCACATACGCCACACATCAGTCACGTTCTGGGAAGCCATTCAGCATTGCATCGATGAAGACAAACGGCTGGCATCTGTAAAGAGTGAAAGAGACACTAAGGTGCTGATGAGAATCATCGGTATGTACAACTTTCAGGAATTTGAGTGCATCAAATGAAATTTTTTACCTCCTACTCCATAGGTGAAAGCAAGGCAAAATTCTGGATAGCTGGAACGGACATTGGCCATGAGAACAGGTGGATATGGCTTAACAAAGGTGAAGCACTTGGATACACAAAGTGGCTTCCGGCACAGCCAGATAACTGGAATGGCGCGGAGCACTGTCTGGAATTTGACGCACACGCAAATGGCCACTGGAACGATTACGACTGCGACAAATGCAATCACTATATTTGCGAGGATACCGATACGGAACACAATTCCAGAGATTAATGTCTGTAAATGTATTATGTTTTTAATCATAATAATGGTCAAACTCAGATTGAATCAAAACATTTCTGATCTTATTTTGAATTTTTTTTTATTGACTAACCCAATTTCATTGAGTGAATTCCGAAACAAGATTTGCAAGCTTTTTCTTACAGAGGTCATTGCCATTCCACAACTGCATTTCGATGGAGGTGTGTCTGCCTTTCTGGCTACATGTGCAGCTTGAGAATTTCTTTTCCACTCTCAGTATCATTCGATCATGGACCGGTTTTCGAATTCGTCTTTCAGTGATCTTTAGGGACGGTTTTTGCAGAGTCTGCGCACCTGCACCGCTTAAATGAGTCCAATCTGAATTGATCGATATTTTAGCTGAGCTTGTCGTTTGAGGTGGATGTACCTTCTTCAATCAAACTATATGGTGAAAATTGCTCAAAATGGGTGTATTGTATTTTCCTGAGAGTGTATGATATCAGTAGTTTTTTGTGGCCGTGCAGTATGTAAGTGGCTAGGTTCGATTCCAGGTCCGGTCTAGAAATTTTTCGGGTTTGAAAATTTCTCGACTTCCCTGGGCCTGTAGTTGGCACACAATTATACTAATGCACAAATGATATGGAGGCATCGAAGCTCTCATATCATAACTGTGGAAGTGCATCTAGAACACAAAGATGAGAGCACCCAATAACCTAATATGCGATAAGCAGTAAGCTTGAGTTGCGACGAAGGAGATAATAAGCAGTAAGTAAAATGAATCATATAGGTTGTATGCTGTATCCACAGTACAAAATGTGTGAAAAGTACAGGAATGTTTTGCACTCACTTGTTCTCCGCTTGCTATGTGCGAATATGTAGGGTAACTGATGATGGTTGGACCTATTTAGGCCGGTTTCACTCGACGTCAACATTCATGTCGTATTTTTTTTATGAATTCAACATATAATTATAAAAAATGCGTGAGAAATTAGCTCAGCTATAACTTTGCCGAAGAATGTATACCTTAATTTATTCAAACAAAAAAGTTAGATTTTTGATTTTAATGATAATAGGAACCACCCTAGAATTCATTGTCATAAAAATGAAGGCCTAACTATAAGAAACAACTTTGTAAAAGAGACTTTTAGTCTAAAGTTTCAATTTCAGGCTCAAAACATATCATTCCACCTAAATCTGCATTGCTTCCAAATTCGATAAGAAGATCAATATCAAAATTGAGTGCCTTGGATCACATTGGCCACTTTCGGGCATGTTCTGCGTACCCCCGGGGAATTTAGGGGCTTAAAATAACAGAATATTAGAACTTAATTCCGGTTTTATAGTTCTTTTTCTCCTAGGAGCTTTTTTTTCGGAAATAAGTTTTAGTTATCAATTTTTAGTTTGTTAACATTTTATTTCAAGTTAATTCACACACAGAAGGTGTATGAGAAGTGCTTAATGTTAATTCATATTAACAGATTCTTTCGGCGCTTTCGTGGTAGTTCGGAAATCGGTGGTTACCCTTTCAGCCAACTTGACGATGGAATTCTTTCTTTAAATTTACGCCCAACTAGTGACGCAAGGTCTTTAGCAGCTTCCAAGATCTGTTTGGCCGTCTTGAGACTGCCAGAAGCAGTGCACATACAATCACAATCCGCTAGCTGGTTCTCCAAATCAACACTAAACACTATTTCCCTTCCATATTTCTTGCCGTGGCTTGCGTTAATTTTTGCGTGAAGTGTCGTTTTCGGAATATTGTACCTTTTCTGTGCCTGATACGCGGTAAGTGATTTATTTCTTACTAAAAGAACAGCCTCTTGAAGATTTTCGACCGTATAACTCTTTTCTTTAGCCATTTTTTCAATCGAAGAAACTGACCACTCGACCAAAACGAAATCGAATTTCAAATCAGCTGCGCATGAAGGATGTAGACAAACCGAAGCGCACCTAGCGGCCGTCTTAGGAAACACATAGGTCCAAACATCATCATGCGTAGGTCCAACCATGATCATATATATCTATTCGAATTTCGCCAATTATTCAAACATTTTAGTAAAACCAATGGATAAATGGCGTACTAACGTGTTGTTTACACCTTAAAGCAGTATTTTACTGCATGAAAATAAAAATAAATGTAAAAAATATTCCTTTTTTGTATGTTTGAAAGTAAGGCATGATGACGAGCTAATGCATGGAAAGTGAACTGTTTTGAAAACACATTTAAATTCAATTGCTTTGAAGTTTTTTCAATAAAACACCCATGCAAATTGAAGAAAAAGAATTTTTTTATGATAGTATAGTGATCTTTGAAAAAAAAATTAGCGAAGATTGACTAAACTAGCGATTGAAAAAATAGGTCCAACCATCATCAGTTTTTGGATAGGTCCAACCAGAATCAATTACCCTACAAGCTCATTTCTAGAAAGAGCTGGAATTAGGGCGTAACAGCCTTTGAAAACAATGACTTCTTCGATGATTTCTTGAAAGTTAAGGCTTGCCAACGCAAATTAACTACAGCATCGGGTAGGGAAAGACTTGTCCTACCCAAAGGTTATATTGGTTTGCGTAGGCGTGCCTTGAGTTCCTAGAAATCATCGATAGAAGTCATTGTTTACAAAGGCTGTAACGCCCTAATTCCAGCTCTATCTAGAATTACTTCTCTCGTTGATTTCTAGGAATTCAAGGCACGCCAACACAAACCATTATATCCATCGGGTAGGAGAAGTCTTCCTCTACTCGATGGTGATTTCGATTTGCCAGGCATGACTTTCGAGAATTCATCGGGAGAAGCCATTGTTTACAAAAGCTGTTACGCCCTGATTCCAGTTCTATCTCAATTTGTTCAAACGTTTGTACTCAAGTACAATGAACAAGTTTACACCCATGTGCAAACTCATGTCTCATATGGGAGACAGCTTGCATAAAGGGCAGACGAATTAGTTCCCGTAGCTACTATGAGCGCTTCTTATATGTCTTTAACCTTAACTTACTAGGTTAAGTGGTAACTAGGTTAAGAAAAGTAGCCTCCTTGACCACCAGAATGCACTGCAAGTGCCAAAAAGGTTATGGTGCCTTGTAGTCCATTCATATTTAGGCAGACTAGAGTCGGTGAATAATGAGTCACGCCAAGGGATAAACAGTTGGATTCGCATCACGGTTTTCGAAGGATTCCCTTTCTTTTCACTTGGCTACAGAAGACTTCTACATCAACTTCAAATGACTTCTAGCGAGAACAAAAAATAGCGGCTCAGTGATTTTGTCAAATTATCTTATCAAAAAAATAATAAAAACTACCATTACTGATCATTACCAAACGTATCCCATGTCAATTTAATGCTCACTGGGTGCTTATGATCATTTCTTCAATTTTATTTTATATTTTATTGCAATACCTTTCGTGGACCCTTCATAGCATCGTAATGTTTGTTTACTTTGCACGATAGGTAGCCGGTTTGACAGTTCAATATGTAGACTTGGCTTCACTCTTGGCGTGACTTATTATGCACCGACTCTAAAGCTGGGCTTAGACAGGGCAAGTCGATTGTTCAAGTCAGTTGAATTCAACTGACTTGAACGCAAATTGAACGTGTAAACCATGCCATTCAACTGACTTGATCAATTCACTTGAATTGAAAAAAGTTGAACCAGGCTCAACTTTTCAAGCCAATTGAATTCAACTGAGTTGATCAATTGACTTGCCCTGTCTAAACCTAGCTTATTTTTTTTCCTGTGTTGGGGGCATAATACCACCGCGACCATAACTTTGATCTATTGTGGTGTATCCTCTTATGATTTTGCCGTAACGCAATGGCAAGAAGCTATTTATATGAGCAACCACCACTACTGTTGTTAGCAATTATACCAAACAGGTAATGCATTCCTTATGAAATGTATAACTTGATTGGGAGAAGCAGCCCAGATTTCCCAGGGTTCCATAAGCCCCTTATCTAGATATATACATCGTTTGTGAAATAGTGCAACGCAGCCACACAGCAAATGTTTAGAGCTCTCACTCTCTAGTTTACAAAAACGGCATCTGTCTTCATCAACTTTTCCGATAAGTTTAAGGTGATATTTACTAGGACAGTGTCCTGTAATCAAACCAGTATATGTACTCAAATCGTGTTTCGATAAGGTCAGCAGTTTTTGTGTGTGCAAAGCGTTGGGCTCTATGAAACGTTTTGATTGCCGGGCATTTAAGGTATTATTCCAGTTGCACTGTACCTTTATTCTTTCCCAGTTATTGAACTCCATTTTAAGAGCACAATAAGGTCCAATAAATTGCATTGATGATCCCACTTTAGCCAATTGATCAACTTTTTCGTTCCCTTCGATTCAGCAATGACCAGGAACCCAGTATAGGTTAACCTTATTACAGTAGGACAAATGCTGCAATAGCTTAGTGCATTCCCAAACCAGTTTTGAAGTGCAAGTTTTGGACTTTAGAGCATTCAACGCTGCTTGGCTATCTGAACAAATACATATGTTTGCATTTTTAAAATTTCTTTCTAAGCAAATCGTGGCACATTCTAGGATGGCATATATTTCAGCTTGAAACACTGTTGACCATTTTCCATCGGCACCGATAGGCTGATCCCAGGACCACTTATTCCAGCCCCAACCATATTATCTTGTTTCGATCCATCCGTATAGAATACTATTGACCCAGGACGAAAAGATGGCCCTCCTGTATTCCAATCACAACGAGTCACTTCAGGAACTTTGAATTGGTGATTGAAGTTGTTACGCTTTAACATCCAGTCTTCATTCATTAAAAGTAGTGGACTTATTTGAAACCCTTTAAAATGCTCAGATGTCCAATAAGATCTCCATCAAAGAAATTCATGGACCGTTTGAGCCTCAGAGCACTTTTCATTGTATCCATTTGAATAAATTGATGTAAAGGAAGAATATTGAGTAGAGCATCTAATGCCTTCGAAGGAGTACTACGCATTACTTCAGTAATGGAAAGAGTAGCAAGTCTTTGTAACTTGTTCAATTTAACTTGTGTCGTTTGCTGTCTGATTTTCGGCCACCAGATTAGTGATGCATAAGTGATTCTGGGTTTAACAATAGCCGAGTAGATCCAATGTATCATCTTCGGCTTTAGACCCCATTTTATACCAAATGATCTTTTACAGACCCAAAAAGCATTAGTTGTTTTTTTTCTTCTATTTGTTGTTTCATATGTCTGTTCCAGCAGAGCTTACTATCTAGGATTACTCCCAAATACTTAACTTCTGACGACAGTGATTATTTAACATCTCCTAGTTTAAGATCAGTGGTAGAGACTCTACGTCTTTTGGTAAAGGGTACAATTGATGTTTTCGTAGGATTTATGTTCAGTACTTCTTGTGTGCACCATTAAAGTGTGAATTTTAATGCTTTTGGCATTCTATCAAATACAATTTTATCAAATTTTCCGCGAACTATAATAACAATGTCGTCAGCAAATCCGATTACTTCAAATCCTTGATGCTTTAACTTTAAAAGAAGATCATCAACTACCAGAGTCCACAGAAGTGGAGAAAGAACTCCTCCTTGAGGACAGCCTTTTACAGCTGTTACTTTTACTAGTGCATCTCCAAGATTAGCTGATATTTCTCTTTTGGATAGCATCTCCATAATCCATTTAATTTTGTTTTCATTAAGGCCACGATTTTTCATGGCGTTTATCATTGACGAAAAAGACGCATTGTCAAATGCACCTTCAATATCCAGAAACGCTGCTAATAGAATTTCCTTTTCTGTGAAGGTTTTTTTTCTATTTTAGTAACTAGCATATGAAGAGCTGTTATGGTGGATTTGCCTGACTGAAGAACATCTGATTTGACATATTCATCTATAAGTTTTTCTATTAACTTCAAAAATATTGATGAAAGACTTATTGGTCTAAATGATTTCGGAGAAGTTTTGTCTTTTTTGTTTGCCTAGCTTAAGGCAGACATGCCAAATTTCAGTGCGATACTGTCTTTAGTTTTGTTTTGAAAGCTGATTGTTGTTGACGTGTTTGGCATCATGTTGAGTATGGATAATAACGATTTTTGTTCTCTCATAAAACATTATTTTTCGAGAGGTAAAACAGCGAAGGAAACAACAAAAGATTACACCGACAAATATTGGTTTCCAGAGTTTCGTGGTGGCCGCAACTCCACTACCGATCTAGTCCGCAGCTGCAGGCCCTCCGATGCGGCTACAGAGATCAATGTCAAAAAATACATAAAATGGTGTTGGCTGACCGGAAAGTGAAGATGCGCGACCTAGCAGATACCGCAAAGATTAGTACTGAGCGCACACCCCATATTTTGGGCGAGATTATGCATATGAAAAAGTTTTCCTGCTACTGGGTGCCGCGCAAGCTCACTCCTGACCAAAAACACGAACGTGAGAGCACTTCGAAAGAGTGTGTGGACTTGCTGATGTGGAATCGGGCGGATTTTTGGCGTCGATTGGTAACTGTATTATACCCCAGAAAACAGAATGAGTTCCCGGCAATGGACTGAAACCGGCACGAGTGCTCCGAAGCGGCCAAGGGAGACTCGATGTGTCGGAAAGGTTATGGCGTCGGCTTTCTGGGGTTGTCATGGCATACTCTTCGTGGACTACCTCGAAAAAAGAAAAATAATCAACAGCGAGTATTACCGTGCATTATTGGAGCTATTAAAGGCGGAAATCGCTGCAAAACGGCCTCATATGAGGCGAAATAATTTTTTTTTGCAAGACAATGCGCCAGCGCACAAGAGCATCGCAACCACGACTAAAATCAATGACTTACGGCTCAAATTGCATCTGCATCCATCGTATTCGCCCGATTTGGCTCCCTCCGACTATTATCTCTTCCCAAACCTAAAAAAAAAATCAACAAATCAAATCATCAATAAAAAAAAATCAGCTCACGTGAGGAAATCATCGACGCTGTGGAGGAGTATTTTGCAGACCTTCCGAAAAATTACTTTTCGGACGGGATCGTGAAGTTGGAAAATCGGTGGAATAAGTGTATCAATCTAAAAGGGACCGTCACGAAAAGGTGATATAATTCAATTAAAATCCTGGTACACCAAACGATAGAAATTAACCCTCCGAATTTGATTAAATAAATATTTTCAAAATTTCCACAATTGTTTTTGACACATGTACAAATAAAAGTTATAATTTTATCACTGTTTTCATGAAATAAACATTTTCCCCAAACTCAGTCGTCATAATCGAGTACCACTTGGTTGCACATCGTTTTGCTTGTACCTGAAAAATTATGAAACATCGTTGCTGTCGTGCTTCTGCTCATTTTTGCTTCAGACGGCGTGGCCAGTGGTACCAGGAGCAAGTAAGCGTCCTGGTACCAGGTGAATTCCATCCTGAGCGATATTCTAAGCGCGGGGCGAGATTTAGCGAAGGTACGAGAGGGAGAGAAGTACTAGTACACCATAAAGGTGTATTTTACCTTTCTCTCTCTGCCGTTGTGTAGCAAATTATCGCAGGTTGGCTTGTTAAAAGACCGCTACTGTCGTTCCTCTGCTCATTGTCAGCAACATGGGAAACATCAACCTGTCGTGTATTAGGAACTCAGCTCGGATGAAGTGGGTTCCTCAGTCAACAAGTTTCAAGCATCGCGACGAAACTAGCATCGGGTAGATTGGTCGCAGTTCCAACACTGCGTTGACACCAGTATCGACTATGACGTTCACCCAGAAACGACCGACGGCATCGACCGGTGTCTGCGCTCCATCGAGCGATTTCCCGGGCCAGGAAGCAACATGTTCCAGTATCCAGACAGGTGAGTAATACTCTGAACCTTGACAGGCCCACTAAAGACCTCATTTGAATCCTAACCTGAAGACCAATTGCACCCGTTTGAACAAAATCATCCAAGCCAGGATGGTGGATCTCAGAAATATCGATTTTGCAAACAAGATTCACTATCTCTCAGATTGTGCTAAGCCATTCTGGAAAATGGCAATGATTTAAAAAAAAATAAGCCGAGGCCCATCCCTCCACTTTCCTCTCCTCATCAGAAATCGGAACCATCCTTACTCATAACCCCAGTTGAAAAGGCCAATGCTCTTGGTCAACACTTTGTGAATTCACATAACCTTGGTCAAGCCATGGTGAATCCCTACGAGCCTGCAGTATCGGAGGCAATGTCTAGAGTCGCTGCTATCCCCGTAGTTGTCCTTGACGACAGTAGAATATCGGCTGACGAGGTGACAGCAGCGATTAAATCAACCAAGAACATGAAGGCCGCTAGTGTCGATGAAGTGGTCAACCTCGAGTTGAAAAACTTGAGTGTTGACTTTTTCGGCTTGATGCTTGGAAACTTCCCTGCATGCTGGAAGTTAGCCAAAGTCATTCCACAAGCCTAGCAAAGACCCTACCAGTGCCAAAAGTTATTGCCTCATCAGCCTCTTGTCCTCCATCTTGAAGCTATTAGTCTGCTGGTATTTTCAAATGATAATAATATCTTTCTCAAAGAGCAATTCAGGTTTAGGAAAGGCCACTCTTCCATCCACCAAGTCGCACGGGCTACTAACAGCATCAAGCGGATCAAGTCCGTTTCCAATACATCTGCCATGGCATTGTTTAACGATGAGAAGGCGTTCGACAATGTCTGGCATGATCATCTCACTTCCACTCAGCCACACGTCGATGCATCACAGATGTTCCAGTTCCGGCCGTCACAGCAAACCCAGTCAACCTTAAAACGTTCCATCAATGCCAGGGGGATAATTCCCCCGCTGCTCCTGAATTCGAAACGAAAAAAACATCTTCTCAACGCCTCATTTCTGTGTACTATCAGAATGTTAGAGGTATGCGAACCAAAATTATACAGTTACGTTTACTTCTTTCCAGCTGCGACTACGATGTGCTCATCTTCACAGAAACTTGGCTTCGAGCCGATATTGATAGTGCTGAAATTTCATCCGACTATACATTTTACCGTTGTGATCGTAGTGCGTTGACTAGTCAGCATTCTCGCGGAGGAGGAATATTAATTGCGGTCAAAGCTCATCTCAACTGTGAGGCTATTCCACTCTTGAATTCTGACCACCTTGAGCAAGTCGCCGTCCGTGTACGATTGGATTCTCGGTGTCTTCATTTTGTCGCTATTTACCTTCCACCAAACTCATGTGCCGACCTGTACTCTGCACACGCTAACGCAGTGCAGCATATTGCAAACTGTGCTTCTGCCGCGGACATAATTGTATCTCTGGGTGACTTCAACCTCCCCAATTTGCGTTGGCAATTGAATGAGGATGTAAATGGTTTCATTGCCTTGAACGCTTCTTCCGAGCATGAACAGGCACTCACTGAAACTATGTTTGCTACCGGTTTGCAGCAAGTTAACCGATATGTGAATGCAAACGGAAGGCTTCTCGACCTTGTATTCGTCAGTCTTCCAGAGCGACTAGACCTCATTGAACCCACCACGCCTCTGTTGCCCGTAGACAATCGCCACGTGCCTTTTGTTTTGCTGTTCGATGAGAGTATCGACGATTTAGTAGGACAGAACGAGTCAGACGATAATCTTTACTACGATTTCCGCTCGTGTGATTTTGGCCAGTTGAAAACGGCTCTAGCTGCCATTGACTGGGATTCCTTACCACTAACCGGGCCATTGGATAGAACATTATCAGCATTCTATGACAAGCTTTATGCAGTGCTTAACGACTATGTTCCTCGGAAAAGCCGATCGTTCAATTCAGTTTTCAGCAAGCCATGGGGACCTCCGAACTACGGCATCTTCGTAACATCCTAAGGAAAGCACGTCACCGTTTCTTCCTTTCGAAGTCTGAGAGCGACCGTAATTACCTTCGCGAAGTAGAGCTGCAGTACAAAACAATTCTATTATCCACGTACGATAACTACTTACTCAGGATCCAGGACAGCGTAAAACAAAACCCATCGTGCTTCTGGGATTTCGTGAAAAAGCGGCAAGCATCTTCTCGCATCCCAGGCAACGTTACCTTCAATTTTTATCTATGTAGTTCGTTTATTTGTAAGGCTCAATCGCGTTAGCTTTACGGAATCGATAATTCATTGTTCTTTGTTTGTAACAAAATTCACTTAATTCTATGTCTAGTAGGAGTTGGGCCGGATACTCGCGGCTTACTCGAGGTTAGAGGGGTACATTGTCGAAGGATAGGAAAAGGGGAGGAGCTTGGGAGTAGGGTATCGTTGCCTCATCAGAGCGTTGTCGCCAGTGTGAACGGTAGTGTGGTTCTAGATTCGTCTGGAGTTCGACCGGCTATGGTGACCAGTGGGCGACGATGAGGCTCATCGAGACGGGGGACAAGACAAACAAAAACTAATAAAGAGATACAAAAGACAAACGAATTAAATTCTTATACTGTTACCTTCAATGATGCCCAGGTTAATACAAATGTGGATGCTGCAAACCTTTTCGCCATGTTCTTCGAGAGCGTTTTTAGTAAAGTCTCACCTATACCAAGGCGCGATTGTTTTGCTCACGTTCCTTCGCACAACATCAACGAACCCGTTATTCAGTTTTCCGCAAATGAAGTAGTAAAAGTCATCGATGACCTTGACATCCAAAAAGGACCTGGAATACCACCCCTGTTGCTGAAAAACTGTTCAAAACTAGCGAACCCAATTGCTCGCTTATTCAACCGATCACTTCACGAAAGAACCTTTCCGACAGCTTGGAAAGCTGCTTGCATCGTTCCTATTCACAAATCTGGCAACTGTAATCAGGTGACAAATTATCGCGGCGTATCTTTACTTTGCTGTCTCAGCAAAGTGTTCGAAAGACTGGTGCACAACGTTCTATACAACGTAGCGACTTTGTGGCACAGCATGGCTTTATGAAGCATCGTTCTACAACAACGAACCTCATGTGTTACGTCACCGCACTGTCCCGCGAAGTAGAAGAGAGGCGGCAAGTTGACGCGGTGTATGTTGACTTTACGAAAGCCTTCGACACTGTACCGCATATTCTAGCTGTGGAAAAACTGAAGCACATAGGTTTTCCAGATTGGATTACAGAGTGGATATATTCGTACTTGTGCGACCGTACTGCATATGTTGCGGTCAACTCGACTCGATCCCGCACTTTCAAAATCACATCTGGTGTACCCCAAGGAAGCGTTCTGGGACCATTAATATTCAACATTTTTATAAATGACCTGTGTCTGCTGCTTTCCTCGTTTAAGCTTTCATTCGCTGATGACCTAAAAATGTATCGTGTCATAGCTTCTCTTCCGGATTGTATTGCCCTACAAGAAGATATTGATACTATACTGGTATGGTGTGGCGATAACGGCATGCGGGTCAATAACATGAAGTGCAAAGTTATTACCTTCGTTCGCTGCAATAACCCCATTCTTCATCAATACAGAATGAAAACTGCATCATTGGAACGTGTGTCGTCCATCTGCGAACTTGGCGTTACCATCGATTCGAGGCTCAGATTCAACGAACACGTGAGCATTACCACTGCCAAAGCGTTTTCTGTGCTGGGATTCATCCGTCGCCACGCTTCCGAGTTCACCGACATCCACGCTTTAAAAACTCTCTATTGCTCGTTGGTTCGTAGCATTCTGGAGTACGCTGCTCCGTTTTGGTCCCCTTATTATGTAGCTCATGTTCTCACGATTGAACGGGTGCAGAAAAGGTTCTTACGGTTTGCACTGAGACAACTTCCTTGGAACGATCCGACCAATCTTCCTCCTTATTCTGACCGATGCAAGCTCATAGGATTGGAACCACTATCTGTCAGACGAGTAACGATGCAGCGGCTATTTATTTTCGATATCATTGGAGGATCTATCGATTGCCCTGAACTTCTCGCACAGATCTCGCTCAACATTCCTCCTCGACAGTTTCGGAGCTCAGCTTTAATAGCAGTCCCATACCACAGAACAAACTACGGCTACAACAACCCTTTTGATTCGTGTCTTCGCTTGTTCAATGTTGTCTGTGGCGAAGTCGATTTTAACTTGACTAAAAACGTTTTTAGAAATAGGATTAGTAGGGGAAACGCTCCTATAGTTGCGGTACGTTAGAAGCGTTAGGTTCCTATAGTTGTGTACGGAGTCTCCATACACAACTATAGGAACCTAACGCTTCTAACGTACCGCAACTATAGGAGCGTTTACCCTAGTAGTTTACAGTTTATAAGTAAAAAAGTTCAGTCTGTACGACTAGTCGAAGACGGTGATAAATAAATAAATAAATAAATAAATAAAATGATAGCCTAGTCTACAAGCTGCATCGATATATAAAAATGTTAAGATGGAGTTAAGATATAATGAATTATGAGTAAGAGACGGTATGGGAAAAGTGTATTTTTATGTTTGGCCCCATATACGGCTAGCTAGTATAGCTAATTAATTATATCTTACGCATGAGTATGATTAAAAAACTGTGAACAGCAAAGTTTAAGGAAATTAATTGGGCTTTTTGTTAAAAATATTTTCAAGATTGAACACTCACGAATAACATCTCAAAAGAGCGAAAATTGCTCACATTATGCGATAAGTGAATTTTAACCTACGAGTATCTCGAAAATAACAATTTTGTGCAATTTAAGCATTATGAGCTTTTTTGTTGTAAATTTAATATGTATTAATATTTACAATATATCAAAGATATTTGACAACTATCAGTAGTATTTTGGAAAATACTTATTTTTTCAATAATACATTACTTTTCTATTTATGATTTGCCCAGCAAATGCACGGTGTCAGTAGGTATTATATAGAAAAAATAATTTAAAAAAAAATATGCGATTTGAGTAATTTCATTTTTTTGTTGATAATTTTAATTTTTTTTTTGTAAAATAATATATATTTTTTTCAGTGTACATTTTTTCTTGGAAGGCACAATACTTGTCCGCAACTTCTTCTAAGACACCATCTCGATCAAAACTATCGTTCACGAGATATATATTTTTCTATTGATTCCCATGATTAGGTCGCTCTATCCACTTATCAACAGAAAGTTATTCCATTAAAACAAGCTTGCCGTCCACAAGCAAATCATCCGCCCGGCCATTGAGTACGGCACGCCAATTTAGGAGAGCTATGCTAAGTGCCATCACCTCAAACTCCAAAGAATCCAGAACAAGATCCTTTAGGATGATTCTCAAGAGTCCCCCGCGGACTTGAAATTCTGAGATCCACCGCCTGGCTGGTTTTCAGACACTGGAGGAGCGGAGTACGCTCATCCTCGAAAGGTTCAGATACGCCTGTTTGAGATAAAATCACGAGATCATACGCAATCTTGCTAATTAGGTTAAGTTATTAGTAGTTAGGTAGGGGCCTCCCTTAGCTCAGTCGGTAAAGGCGCAGCTACAAAGCAAGACCATGCTGGAGGTGGCTGGGTTCGATTCCCGGTCCGGTCTAGGAATTTTTTTGGATTGGAAAATTTCTCGACTTCCCTGGGCATAGAAGTATGATTGGACTTGCCACACAATTATACAAATGAAAAAATGGTACAGGCATCGAAAGCTCTCAATTAATAACTGTGGAAGTGCACCTAGAACACTAAGTTGAGAGCACGCAATAAGCTAATATGCGATATGCAATAAGCTTGAAATGCGAAGAAGAAAAAGAAGCACAGACTGGTGCACGAAAAACAAGACCGACGGAAAACAAATCAAGGAAAAAAATGTAAGATCTGAGAACATCTTTAAAATGTCGACCACTTCATGGAAGCTTCGAGCACTTGAAAGTGGTTCCATCTGCTTCGATGAGGCCTCCCTTAGCTCAGTCGGTAAAGGTAAAGGTAAAGATCTTAAAATACCGCTATTGTAGGATTTCGTTGCCACCTTGGCTATTAAAAAAATGGAAACCACCATATTGGATATCAAAATTCAGAACTCTCTCACTGCGCAGCGCTAGTGTGCACATGGCCTTCCTGTATAAGTTGTAAAAACTGTCAAAGTGAAAATACCCCACAATATGGATATTTTCAGAACGGGAACGACGTGTAGAGGCCAGACTTCTGGTTTGTGAAAAGCGTCAAATACGCTACAATATGTGTATTTTCGGAACAATGACAACATGTAGAGGTCGAAAATTGATGATGATGCAGTTTTAGAATCCAAGAAGGCAAACTCCGATTTTGTTTATGTTTCTGAAATGGCATCAATCGTCTATTTCTGGCCTCTACACGTTATCCCCGTCCTAAAAAGATCCGTATTGTGGGGGATTTTAAACTTTTTCACAAACCGGAAGTCGTCTTCTTGGATTCCAAAATGGCACCAATTATCTCTTTCCAGCTTCTACACGTCGTCCTCGTTCCGAAAACACTCATATTGTAGGGTATTTGGCAGTTGTCCACAAACTGGAAGTCATCAACTTGACTTCCATAATGTCGCCAATCATCTATTTCCGACATGTCCTCGTTCCAAAAATATCCATATTGTGGAATATTTGACACCTTTTCACTAGTTGGAAGCAGGCATGAAAAATCATTCCTCATCATTACATTAATTTGCCCCTAACTTTTTTCATCAACAGAATTCCGCAAAATAATGTATGGAGTTTTTGTAGGTTTTCTTATTAGCTACAACTTTTGTTAAATACTCAAATCCGTATTTCTTCTGCATGACGAACCAGAGCAAACAGCATGCACTAATATTTTTCAGTGAATGTTTTTTACATTCACTGAAAAACAGTAACGAGTTCTGCCCGCTCTAATTCGTGATGCATAAGAGATACAGATTTGAGTTTTGGGCAAAAATTGTAGCTAATAACAAAACCTACCAAAGCTGTATACATCATTTTGCAAAATGCTGCTGATGAAAAAAGTTAGGGGCAAATTAATGTAAATGACTGCATGAAATGAATGTAAATGTTTTTCCATGCCTGGCTGGAAGTCACGATCTTGGATTCCAAAATGACTAGTTCTGGCCTTTACACGTCATCTTCGTTCCGAAAATATCCATGCTGTGTGGTATTTGGCACTTTTACAGTCTTTAAAACTTACATAGGAAGTTCATGTGCACACTAGTGCCACGTAGTGAGAAATTTCTGAACTATTATGGCCACCATCCGAAAGAACTTGGTCAACTGAACCACTTTACTGATAACAGTAACAGGAAGTTCAAGTGCACACTAGAGCCGCGTAGCATTTTAGAAAAAAAAGCGTGAAACGAAGAAACGTGCTCAACTTTTTGGCTCGGCTCTGGTACTATCTTCGGTCCCAAGCTAATCGATGCACCCCTCGAATCATAGGAAAGTTCACGAACCCCTCATTTTATCTGTCAAACTTTCATAGCGAATCAAAACAAACATTGTGTAGTACTAGAATTTTGACTAGAATGGGGTACGTTAATCGATTTGCTAGGAACCAATAGGCTAGTCAAGTAGTGAGTCAATTTCAAGCTTCGAATTGATTGTTGGTAAAACGCCCATGTAGAGGAAAATCACAATTTAATGCACAAAATGAATCTAAATTTAAGAACAAAGTCCTACACCTACACACTTGGCAAATAATTGATTATACGCCGCCACAACAATAGCCTTGCTCGATTTCAGGGATTTTTCTGTTAACCTTTACGATACCACAAAAAAAAATGTCATTCTGTTCATATTTCTTCAAATCGCACCCTATTTGACTCAAACTGGTTTTAAACGATTTCGGCACACATTCAAAAGTTATTGCAGCATATCTATTGTAGCTAATAATCTGTTCCACATCCATGAATTTTATAACCTTCAACCTACACTCAATTTTCTTTTTACCCGATTTGTTTTCGTCTCTAGTTTATATCGTGTGATCTAAAATTGCATCGAAATTAAATGCAATTTATTTAAGAATATCCCAAAAACAAATAAAAATATGCTGGAATTGAAAGTTATGTACACCCAACCAGGAACCGAGAGAATCTTTAACAGATTTGCATGAAAAGTAAGCAAAATTTGCAATGTTTTGCGACATGAACAGATTCTGTTGTGATGTAATTGTTATGTTAGCTTATTTTTCGAACAAAGTTTGTTCCCCCAAATGCATTGCTTCTAGAAAATCAACTCGTGCAGGTTTTATACACTTGATACTTGATTTTACGCTACAGTACATTGCAAGAACTGCCTTTACATCTGTTGCATGAGACAAATGCAGAGGATGTAATAATTTCCAACCTTACACTGGATGTACGAGAAATTTGTTTTGCGTGTACCGATCCCCACGAGGACAAAATCTAAAAAATCTAAATAATGTACAAACAGAATTAAGTGTAGTTGTGATCAACCAAAATTACTTTGTGCCGTAAAGGTTAACCCTCTTGCACACGCTAGCGCATCTATCGTAAACTTTTTTCTATCTGAGCAGTGTTTTCATCACTGAATAATAGTACCGTTGATATCCGGTACGGCGGCGATTAAAATCTAAAATTAGAATAAACAATCATGTTGATGATCTCTGTTTCACGGCCTAGTGGCGACGAAAAAAAAAACAACCATTCTGAACATAGGCATTTCACTGTTTCTTTATTTAAATCACAAATTATAATTACAAAGGCACACAGTAATGGAAATATTAATAAGGCACTAACTTTCAGCATTTCCATTTCAAGCCTGTACGTACACCACTTCCGGAATTCGTTTCTTTCTCTCCTCTGGGACACCCTCTATCATGTACCGCTGCACACCGTTGAGAACCCATAGCTCCAAGGCAGTTATTGCTAATTAAAAACGAAATGCGAAAATTAACTTCATGTCATCTTTTCAGTTACAGGAATCTCACATGACATTCCGAAAAACATGGACATTATGGCCAACACTACACCTGACGAAGCGTCTCCATCGTTTTGGCCAATTTCACGAGAAACGTCCCAGCAGGTCCACAGTATGAATAGCGAAAGAGTTCTCACGACGACAAACACCCTGTTAACGCGAACGGAGCAGACTTTCCTCTGAGGAAGATTGAATCATTGAAAGACACTCTAATAGCAATATCCTTTCAAAGCTACCTCATCAATGCCATCCTTCAGCAAACCGGCAAACATGGCAGACAGTATGCCGATCTTCAAACTGACGCCCAGAATGATGACGTTCTTCGTTCCTGCAAGGTGTCAATATTTGAAGTCAATATCAATCAGCCGAACATAGCTTACCATCGGGACAGGAGAAATCTCGACACGCTGGCTTTGCCTCCATCAACCGGTAGAGACAGAGAGTGGCGCCGAAACCCGCAATCAAGCAGCATAGAATTACATAAACCGAACCGATCCGGCGAAACGAACTCACGTCCATTTTAGTTCCGATTGGCGGACAACTGTTTTTAGCGGCACACTGAATCATCGCGACTGAAGCGAAAAACTAACTACACACTATTTGTATTGGTATAACGCTACTGCTGCAGATTCGCTCGCTTGTCGATTATTTGGAGGTGGGAGTGTAGGGGTGGATCATCGGTCGGTATGTGTCGTTTTGGGTTGTTTACAATCTGCGTCAAGCCAACTGCTAGCTGCGGATGAATGCAAATGCTTTTGGCTCGCTGTAGCACGTGGAGTTGTTTAGCCGAACGGGGTATTGGTATTGGTGTATGCAGTTTAATTAAGATTCTATAAGATTCAGACAACTGCAATGTTTGCTAGTGTGGCACACCAGGTCGTTTGCTACAGTATAAAAATGTGATTTACAAACAAGAGTTTAGAAGCATGGACAGTACCGCTTAATCGAAGCTTAATATTAATAAATGCATCGGTTTGCGCTTACACTTTTAGTTTCAGGTAAATGATGTCTTCGTGAAAGTTTTCATATTTTTGATATTTTAATATTTTTGGTCCGACGTCTGATGTAAGTGAAATAAGATCACCCTACACGGTAACCCCAAAATACCCAATAATGACTACAAAGTAAGCATTTTCGAGGGCGACTGGGACTACCCATTAAATGAGTAAAAATATTACCCATTTATGAGTATTTGTTATTCAAAAATGAATACTTACTACTTGTTTTTGTAGTTGTAATTACTCATAAATGGGTGAAATTTTACTCATTTAATGGTAGTCCCAGTTTCCCTCGAAAATGCTTACTTTGTAGTCATTATTGGGTATTTTGCAGTTACCGTGTATGGTTAATAAGTTCAGAATATCAACTTTTTAGTGATTTTAAATAGACCAACGCAATGTTGGACAATGTTGTAGAAAAACTTATTTGTAGCAACTGTGCAAAAAGTACAAAATTTCAATTCTAATGGTACTCATTTTATTCTGGTTTTGAAAACGTATCTTAGGGTGACTCATAAGAATCTGCTTATTTACATTAGCTTTTTTCATTGATGGAAACTTTTAGAAGTTTAGATAGCGCGTCCTTTTGCTGAAGTAACTATGTTCCTGATAACTTTTCAACTAAAATGCCCTCGGGTAAGCCACCAGTATACCAGTGTATCTTCGCCTTGGAAACTAGACGTAGCAGAAAGTTTTTTTTTTCCTCTGTTCGGGACCTAACACTACTGCGACCAGTAAATTGATCTATTGTAGTATATCCCGTGTCCTTAGTTTAGTGCATGTCGTATTACTCCATCACTATTGAGAAATGATGAAGTATTATTCGATTTTTTTTACAGTTGCCACTCTTGCATTTATCGCAAGGATCCGACTCTAATTGAAAGGTCCCGCTATTCATACCCTTCGGAGTGTTGAAACACCCTCCAAAGGCGCGCCCCTTTGTCAGTAAAAATTGGATTCCCGGCGTAGTGATTAACATCCATACCTCTCACGCCAAAGTCACGAGTTCAAATCTCACCCCCGGACAAGTCACGAATGACCCAAGAGTGTTAAAACGACTATAATAAAAAAAAAAAAAGAAGATTAAGGTATGTCACCGATGCATCAGAACCCTAGTCTCAACCA
This sequence comes from Ochlerotatus camptorhynchus, assembly GCF_037179485.1. Classification (NCBI taxonomy): domain Eukaryota; kingdom Metazoa; phylum Arthropoda; class Insecta; order Diptera; family Culicidae; genus Ochlerotatus; species Ochlerotatus camptorhynchus. The sequence goes on from NW_027040564.1 coordinate 224,026, forward strand.
CTTCAACTAGGGAACAACGAATAGAAGATTAGGAATCACATAGATGAAGACAACTAACTCCTTTTTTTACCTTGTTTCAAGATCATCCTCGGTAGACAAAGCCGAGTCTTGTCACTATCAACAAGGCATAAAAAGTAACAAGGACTAAGATGTGTTCCTTGGATTACTGAAAAATCCTGTTCCCCTAGTTTGAAGTAGCAAGGACTAGGAATCGGTGGTAGATCTTACATCCCGTAACGTACTACGAAAAGGTGATCTACCCACGTTACGGGGCTAGCAGAAAGTTTAGAAATATTTAAACATAATCCATCAACATTGCTTAATAGAGATCAAGGAAACGGATACTCGAGACTCTTAAGCATGCTACCGAAAACCACACATCGTGGCATGTATCTACCTGTTGGAGACTAAATTTAGGTACCTGGTTAGGTAAATTGTGACATGGCAGTAGATTTTTAGTACCTATTGATTAGTATATAACTCGTAGATAAAAGATGAATTCTTCGGTGGTGTTTAGTACTTGGCACTGATGAAGTCTGCAAGTAGTAGACGAATCTCTGTCAAAAGATAAGCTATTACAACGGAATTAAAAAAAAAAAACCATCACACTCAAAGCTCTTCATGAAGGGATTCCGTTAAGCGGTTCTTTAATTTAAAAGATTCATGCATAACCTTTAACATAAATATATAAAGTATAGGAAAATCGAGGGGCCTCATAGCCTAGTCAGTAAAGGCACGGTATTGCCAAGCCAGAGGCGGCGGGCTCAATTCCCGGTCCGGTCGTGGGAATCTTTCGGGTTGGAAATTTTCTTGACTTCCCTGGGCATAGAGTATCATTGTGCTTGCCACAAAACATACGAGTTTATGCATTGGTATTGGCATCGAAAGCTCTCAGTTAATAACTGTGGAAGTGCATTTAGAACACTAAGTTGAAGGCACGCAATAAAGTAATATGCCAACATGACCTACTTAATGCATGAACCCTTATGCATATATACTTACAGAAATGAAGCTTGCACAAAAAAAAAAAACTGAAGCAATTAATTTCGTCCTTTCCCCTTCAATAGCACATTTGTTTACTTACTGCATCGTAATCATTCCACTCTTATAACAATAACCATAGTAATCACACTGCAAGGAAGTCCAGTATGCAACAAGTGTCATTAGACATTCATTCACTGCCCGGCTACCATTCGATGGCGCCACCAATACACACTTTAAAGATGCAGGTGCATCTGTAAACAAATTGATGTTGGTGTTCCGCATGCGCATTGACGATCAGTTAGCATTCATTCCGCTTTCTTTACTCGGGTTCATTCGACGAGTCAGCTGATTTGGTCATCTGTTATTATATTGTAATTGCCGGGATTTCTTTCAACAGGTTTGCTAGAACATAGCAAGTCAATCGTTTTGAAAACTTGAAGCACAATTTATGGGTTGAAATGTAATGCCATTTTGTTTGATCGAAAAGGCATTGGAAACATATATCATTTTCAAGTGCAAGTAAATTGAAAGGGCTGACCTTTCGATCCACGAGCTGCGTAGTATTGTAAGCGGTGCCGGTGGTTTAGTGGTAAGCGTGACTGCATCTCACTTCAAGGGGCCTGGGTTCAATCCCAGTCGACGCCGTCGAGATTTTATGAGGTATCAAATCTATGATCACGGGAAGTTAAGCCGTTGGTCCCCGGTCCTGGCGTCGGTAGCATTGCACAGTGGTCCAGAATGCAGATTTAGGTGGAACGATAAGTTTTGAGCCTGAAATTGAAACTTTAGACTAAAAGTTTCTTGTACAAAGTTGTTCCTTATAGTTAGGCCCTCATTTTTATGACAATGAATTCTAGGGTGGTTCCTATTATCATTAAAATCAAAAATCTAACTTTTTTGTTTGAAAAAATTAAGGTATACAAAAATATAGCTGAGCTAATTTCAAGCAACTTTGTTTTTTTTTTGTAATTAATTTATTTGTACAGGCTCAATCGAATAAACTTCACAGAGCAGAGTTTGAATTACTGTCTTAAATTTAAAGTCAAAGGAACTGGACCGAGTACTCGCGGTTGTCTCGAGGTTAGTGGAGATTTACAATTTTTTGGATGGGAAAGCAACTTTGTATGAAACAACTTTTTTGTATCTCTAAAATTGGCCGATTTAGAGCCATTTTCTTGAATTGAGTTAGGGTGGCTCTAAAAAAAAAACAGTGTTTTGCTCTAGTTTTCTTATTTCGAATAAAAAATACAATATGCACTTTTCAAATGTTAATATCTCTGGTTGGGACAAACCAGAAACAAACAAAAAACAAAGTTTTTTTACGGCATGTTATTCTCAATAAAATGAAAAAAATTGGAGGTATGTTATTTTTTAAATTCGTATAAAATCAATTTGAATTTATTCATATTTTTTACTATATTTGGGTATATCTTTTTTATAAGAAGAGATACAGACAACATATTTCACTATAAAACATTCGTCTTAAAGAGTTTTAAAAGTCTCTAGAAGATGACTTTCATGAGAAATTTAAATCTCCCCTAGAGAATTATCTAGGAATTCCAGGAATTTTTGGATTCTATTTTTACACACTGGTATTTCGTTAAGCAGTTTTGAGGTTAATTTTTATTTTTATTGATGGTTATGAATGTTTACTTTTCTTAATATTCTAGACTAGAAGAAACAATGCTAAGAATTTATATCGACATTTAATAGACCGTACCGTAATAGTTCCGTAAACTCTCGCTTACATGCCACACTAATGTAAATACCCACACCCACACGTCCCATAAAAGGGCGGAATAAATGTGGGCGGAATAAATGTGAATATTCCTGTGTTTTCATATTTTGTATCGCGTCCCTTTGATCACCCGGTAGTAAACTGACTATGAGACCTAGTTCGAGGAGTCTCTTGCTACTGCTGAGTTGTCGGGTTAACTGTTGGGCATCAGCTAGTTACAGTGTCAATATCCTTAAGGGGAAGCAGACCGCTCCGAAAAAAAAATTACGTTTTGATTTTTCTAAAAATATTGAAAAAAAAGTATCAAAAATCTAAAAAAATCACATTTTTTCTAATTTTTTAAAGAAAATTCACGTGCAAAAACATGTTTTATAAGTCATTATGGCATAAAGTTGGACTCAAAAAACCACAAAACATCAACTTTTCGGTTTTTCTGAGAGTCCAATTTTTTTTCATGATGGGATAGAAAAAAATTTTTTGCATGTAATTTTTGACAAAAATCTAAGGAAGAAACTGATTTTCTTGGATCTTTGATAATTTTTCCCAATATTTTTAGAAAAATAAAAACGTACCGAAAATATTTTTAAGGCCGGTAAGCTTCCCCTTTAGTCCAAGAGTAATGTTTTTTTTTTTGCTATCTGAGGTCTAAATTTTTTTTATTTGAAGATGTTTAAAGCCTTAAATTTTGAAACGTTCAGCAATGGGAAAACTGCCCTAGCTTTAACATCTTGAAAATTGTCTCTTGTGATTTAAAAAAATCTATGCCCGGTATTTCAAAAGTCCTATACAGAAAAGGATTTCAGAAGAGTTATTTTTCTAATTATTAGAATTTCTGAGTTTATTCTATCACTTTATAACATTCAGTCCAATTTCCCGCTCGCCCTGCAGTGTTCAAATTTGAAAATCTGCGACAATAAAAACATTTAAAATTTATCTAAATTATGGATTATAATTTCACCTTTCAATGCTATCTTGTAGAATAAACCATTTCCCAAATTTTGATATTTTTTTCTAATTCAGGTGTTTTCTGGTTTTCTGGCTTTAAAAAAATGTCGTAGCTTTTTTTTCCCAGTGACATATTGCTGACATCAACCATGCTGTATCAAATTTGGCTGTATATGAAAAAAACCGAAAAAAAATATGATGGACGCCCGGGGAAAAATCAATTCTATTTGAGTAGCTTCATTATGCCAGATTTTAGCGATCGTTAGTCGTAACGGTTTGTTGTGATGAAAGGAGCTCGGTGGCATAGCAGCGACCGATTTTGCTTACTGAGCATTATTTTGTGGATTCAATCCCATATTTCATTCCTATATTTTTTAGTACGCAAACTTGATTTTCTATGGATCAATTTCATTAGTTTATGGTTCATTGTTGAACGTTCTATGGATCATTCGCAATACGTTTATTAGACTGATGCAAAATTATACATTTTCGCTCTACAGTGCTTAAGCGGTTCCAAATCGGGTCTAGATTAGCCTCCCAAGGTTTAAACTGATTTGGTAAGAAACTGACTGGGCACAAACCATTTGAATTTTATATGGAAATTACTATGGAGAAACCAAACTTTTTATTCGTAGTCTTAAATTCTTCTCCCATATTGCACCGTTAAAAAATTCTATAGTTATTCTTATGGAAAATTTCTACAGCTACAATTTCGCAGAATATTGTTTTTCAGCCAATATATATGTTTATAAGCATGCAGCGTGCTTCATATGATGGAAGAGGAAAAAGTGGCAATAAGCATCAAGGTTGCGCAATTTTCATTCACGTTTCAAAAGTTAGTTTTCATTTTTGACTTGGACTTGGATGCTAGGCACAAAGCTGCTAGATGTTTCATCCGGTAACAATTTGGTTTGTTTAGGTGAAACTACCTTCTTCGGGTATGGAAATTTTAGTTCTAGTAGTCCCAATTGGGTCCATATTCAGAGTCTTCGTTGATTTTTTTTTTTTTTTTTTATATCTTTATTAAGGAGACTTTCAGCCCTGGGCTGGTTCGTCTCCGCTCCGTTGAATTTAATTTATACCACCAAAATCTACTCCAGAAGATCCTTCTACAAACAGATTTTCCAGGCTGTACTCAGCGGCCAGGGTGCAAAAATCTAAAACGGAGCTGCGGCACCGTTTCTTCGCGGCCAATTTTACACAATGCTGTCGGTTGGTTTTTCCGAGAATTGGACTAAACTACTTCTGCTGTAGGGATTGAAGCTGGATGCAACATTAGAAACTATACATGCTGTGATTGTGAAAATGTCTGCCTTTCGATTTGGTAGTAGTATTAGTACTACGGTACACAGATAGTAATGTCTATAGTTAGTCTAGCAACGGAACCATTTCAGGAGACCCTTAGCATGACCGATGGTTAAATTTTGATCTCGATGTTGGTAGGTACATACGAATTACAAAAATTAAAAAAAACAACTCACATAGAACGGTACAGTAACAATATGATCTTTCGATTTTTTGGGGGCGTGCAGTGATAGCGAGAGCGGGAGGCATCTGTCAATTTTAATGTAGCAATAAGTAGCCTACGTGGCGCTAGTGAGCAAGCTATTTCTAACGTATTTTAATTTGAAAATTCACACAGCATTTTCGACAAAATTTGTTTCAGTTTAAACGTTTGTCTGTTGTGAAAGTGAATTAGTGAAATTGAACGTGATACAATAGTAATAGAATTAAAACTGAAAAACAACGTAAAAGGTACATTTTTTCAATTGTTTTGCTGTATTTTACACAAAAAATGGATCATAATGAAAATTTTGGATTTTCACTGGAGTTTTATGGATCATTTAAGTGTTTTTTAGGAGTGTTTATCATTTTATTATGGATCATTTATTAATTTATTTATGCAAAAGTATGTTTGGCGAAGGGAATAGTTCTAACGTTGACTGGAGCAAGGTGCCATTTGAATAACTCATTCAAATATAACTCAAAGCTGGAACTGGAGGCAACACAATCAGCTGGCTGATTGGACAGCAAGCATATTCCTCGCAAGGAACGGTTCTCGGTATGGTTTCAATATAAGAAGGACGGTTCATTGCGTTACATTAGATTACAAGTATGTGATTAAGATATTATAAGTGTACATACAACTATTGATTTTTTATTTTATTTATTTTATTTATTTTATTTATTTTATTTATTTTATTTATTTTATTTATTTAATTTATTTTATTTATTTTATTTATTTTATTTATTTTATTTATTTTATTTATTTTATTTATTTTATTTATTTTATTTAGGGGGAATTTAC